>NW_008588859.1:41142-41374 GCF_000691845.1 Merops nubicus
CTCCATTTTGATTCTTCCCCCTTTTAAGTTTCCTCAAGTAACATTTTCTCAGTGTTTGTCTTTTTTTCCTCTTTTCTCTTTTCCTATCCTGTCTCTCCAGGCATCTTTAGCTGCACCTGTGTGCTCAGTGCACTATCTATCTTGCTGCGTTAGTAGGTCCTTCAGATGACCAGTCTTGAACAGTGTTGAACCTCTAGAAAGACTCTTTTTTTTTTTTTTTTTTTTTTTTTTT
>NW_008588859.1:41405-86470 GCF_000691845.1 Merops nubicus
TCCTTCACCACCTTTTACTGTCTGCAAAATTAACTGAGGAGTGACAGAGAGCTCTCCCCCCTCCCAGGGACACGGTACCATTTACTTGGAAGTGGTTTTCCCTGACTACTGCAGCTAATGGAATAATTTCCCTCCCTAGTTACTTTGATGTGTTTCTTTCTTTAACTCCCAGTGAGTGAGGCACCTGTGTGGGGGTTATTTGCAGCCGGGCACTTTATCATACCCTCTCTCAAGTAATGGGTTTGATTTTCATGTTCATTAAGGTTGCTCAACACCTGGTAAAGTGCTGCTTTTAGGACTCTCTAGTTTCCCGAGTTGGTGTAAAAGGGGTTTTGGCACAAGTGAGAATAAAGACCAATACTGTCATTACCTACTCTTCAAAATGGCTCATGACTTACTTTGTAAAATTGGTGCTATCAGTGATGTGAGAGGGGGTGGATGCTCTTGCAACTGAAAACAATGCACAGTGACTTGGGGGATTTTAGACTTATTTTTGCCTGTTAGGTAATGCATAATGCCTGCTAGGTAATACAGCTTGAGCTCAGTTGTGGTCTCCAAAACAAATAAAAATGCTTCCATTTTTAAAGGTGCTGGAGGATTCATCTGCTTTAGGATTAATTTTTATTTGCACAGCACAGATGGCCCCACCATCCTTGCCTTCACATGGAATTAACCCAAGTGCCTCATCTGCAATAATTATCTTTTGCAGATGCACTCATTTTCTTCTCCTTGGATATGTTTATTTGTTGGATGTTCACTAGAAGGACTTCTGCATGGGTTGAGGTTTGCCTGTTTCAGAGGTGGATAAAGCCCAGTTACCACTAAGCACTTAGAAGAAGATATGATTCCGTATGTTGAGTTTGTGTGGAAGTCCATTTTGCTTCAAAATCAATTGCTCCCTTATTTTTCGGTAGTTTCATTTGAACAAAGAATTGGAGATGAATACTGTGTATTCCTTCTTGCATTTGTAAAACATTAATCCTAATCTGTGTTTAAAAGTAAACAGATCTTAAAAGTTTCAAAAACCAGACACTTTATACTCCTTCCATAGTTCCTTTTCAGTAAAAATTTCCCCCTTAAATGACTCATGCATAAGTAATTTCCATAACATTGTCACTTCTTGACATACTTTTGTAATACTTGTCATAATTTCCTTCAGTATTTTTCTTTGTTGGTGAGTTTTAAAGTGTCTCTGCAAAAGTATCTGGTGTGTCATCTTGAAGGCAAATAGGAGCGTGAGTTTGCAGATACATGTGACCATACCCCTGTATGTTCGGGAGTGTTTTGTTCATCTAGAGCTTTAAGATGGTGACGACTGAGTTGAGTGCTTATGGGTAAGAATCAGTGGAAGGCCAACAGGGCAGATATCATGGTAGGATTCTGTTATAGACTGCTTAACCAGGGTGAAGAGGTAGGTGAAATATTCTATAAGCAGCTGGGATAAGTCTCACAATTGCTAGCCCTTTTCTCACGAAGGACTTCAACTTACCAGACATCTGATGGAAATAGAACACATCAAAGAGGAAACAGACCACAAGGCTCCTGGAGTGTGTGGAAGACAACTTCCTGACACAGCTGGTGAGTGAACAAACTAGAAAAGGCACGCTGCTAGACCTGTTGTTTGCAAACAGAGAAGGGCCTGTGGGTGATTTCACAGTTGGAGTCTGTAGTGGGCATAGCGATCATGAAATGTTAGAGTTTTTAACAATCAGAGAAGAGGGGTATCAGCACAATATCCAGCTTGGCCTTCCTGGGGGCAGACTTTCATCTGTTAAGGTGCATGGCTGACAGAGTCTCTTGGGATGCAGTCCCGAAGGACAAAGGAGTCCAGGAAGGTTGAACATCCTTCAGGAGGGAGATCTTGGAGACACAGAAGCAGGCCATCCCAGTGTGCTGAAAGACTAGCCAGCAAGAAAAAAGACCATCTGGGCTGAACAGAGAGCTTCGGTTGGAATGCAGGAGAAGAGGAGAGTGTGTGACTTTCGGATGAAGGGGCAGGTCACTCAGGAAGACTAAAAGATGTTGTGAGATTATGCAAGGAGAAAATTAGACGGGCCAAAGCCCAACTAAAGCTTAATCTGTCTACTGCCATAAAACACAGTAAAAAATGTTTCTATAAATACATTAGCCACAGAAGGTGGATTACGAAGAATCTCTGTCCTTTATTGGATGTGGAACGAAACAGTTATAAAGGTCAAGGAAAAGGCTGAGGTACTGGATGCCTTCTTCAGCTCAGACTTTGACAGTAAAAACAGGTGTCCTGGGAGTCCCCAGCCCCCTGAGCTGGAAGACAGGAATGGTGATCAGAATGAGGCTCCCATAATCCAAGAGGAAATGGTCACTGACCTACTACACCACTTAGATGTACATAAGTCTGCGAGGTTGTATGGAATGCCTTTGTCACTGCTTCCCACAGCATGCTGCTGGAGAAACTGGCTTCTCACAGCTTGGACAGGTGTATGCTCTGCTTGGTAAAAAAACGGCTGAATGGCCAGGCCCAGAGACTGGTGTTGAATGGAATTAAATCCAGTTGATGACCAGTCCCAAGTCGTGTTCCCCATCATTTAGGATTAGGGCCAGTTCTGTTCAATATCTTTATCAATCTGGATGAGGGGGTCGAGTGCATCTATGGAAAGTTTGTAGGTGACAACAAGTTGTGCTCCACTTACAACTAGTTCTGTCTTTACAGAGGGTCTTCTGGAATTGGCAAAACACTGTGGAAGATACACAGATGCTTCAGCAGAGTAATTATGCATTCAGTAAATCTTGTAATAATGTGGTATTTTAGTTTTCTATTGTCCTTATTTTTAATTAGTTGCAGACTATTAAATTCAGAATTCAGGAAGTTCACAACATTTCAGTGTTTCTTCAGGCTGTTAGCAAACTTTGGAAGACATTGTAAGTCACATACTGCTGACCTTTAAATTTTCATCTCAGAAACAATGATCGCTAAATGCATTATTGTTAGTAAAGATAAGACAGACTTTGAAACAGTTCTGAAGAAACGGGTAAAAATCACAGCAATTTCTGCAGTGGGTAGATTCACATATTTGTTACATACATATGCATACACAAAAAAGAAAAAAAAAATTGCTGAAAAAGCTCCCTGATCCATTTAAAGTTATGGTATGATGTAATGCTTCCACCTTTTGCCCCTGTATTGAAACATTAATACACATTTTGCACTATGAAGTGAAAGCAATACTTCACCACCTTCTGCATCTGTCTTTTAGTTTTTCTCTCTTTCCACACTGTCATTCCATTGGCTTCTATTTCCACGTTCAATCTTTTAATTTGCACTGTGCAATGTAATTCTTTTCAAATTGCCTGCCCTTTTCCTTTGGCCACTGTGGCTTCCTCACTACTCTATTGCTTTTCTTTGTCCCATGATCATCCCCCTTTTTACATTCTGTATGTGAATGTAAAGACCCCTGCTTTGCTGCACAACTTTCACAGAGTAAGAGTTTTGCCTTCTGTTTCACCTTTGGCAAGAGGAGTAGGAGCTTTTCAATGGATTCAAATGATAACAAAAGAAACAGAACCAGAGAGTCTGAAGCTGAGTAATAATGCAGATGTGATTGTTTTCTCTGTCTTTCATAACTCATCCTTGCTGGACCTTCTTCCTTTCACATGTGCACATCCATGATAAAAATACTATGCAGGTGGGGCCCACTGGTGGCATCCTAGGCTTGTTGGTATTAATGATAAAATTCCCACTGAATTCCATAACCTTCATCTGTTTCTTGAGGACACTGGCTATTCATTAACATATAAAAAATATCCCTGTGGGCCTTATCTGTAGGGAGCAGAAAGAGATAAATGAGAAATGGATTAATTGTCTTTCTATTTCCTTTCTACAGCACATCTGTCCAGTTGTGCATTGCTTTGCTGCTGACCATGCCTGGGGGACACAGGTCCACATCAGCCTGAAGGAGCCTGCATGTTTCTAATAGGTTGCGTCCCTTTGGCATCTACATCTGGAAAACACTGGGAGCCCTAATCAAAGGGAACTCCAGCACTCCATTCAGGTAACGTCCAGACATGCCAGACTCAGTGGCTCCCACCAGCTTTCCAGTCAGCTGTGCAACTGCCTGTTAATTGCCAAACACCTACAGAGATGTCATGAATTGCTCTGCCTCCGGTATCTGGTCCATGTTGCATGGGCTTTAAGGGATGAGTATCTTCTGAATTCAACACTACCAGTCAACAAACAGATTTTAAAGTTACTGGAAATGTTGTTATGATCCTTTTGTCTGAACTTCTGGTTAGCCTAGGCCTGAGTTGCACCACATGGTGCCTATGTTGAGTCTACAGCTTCATTTAAACACAGTGCTTTCCTCATCAAGGCAGAAGAAAGGGTTTTGGAGAAGAGGACAGAGGAGGAGCAACTTCCTGCCCTTCTGTATCACAAATTTTTATCTGTGTATAAATCAATCGCTGCCTATAGCTTGCATGTGAGAGCAAAGATTAGGCACATACTAAAATTTGAAAATAGATTCCTTTTGACATGTACCAAGTTTGGGACTCATAGAGGATATTATCACTACAAATGGTGCACCCAAAAAAATGTGATTCACGCAAATGCAAACATTTACATGACTTTTTCACATTAATTTTTTTTTATGAGACCATGTGTTTCTTATCAGCATTGTGCATTGGCTGCAGGAAAGACTTTTTCTTTTTTATGGCTTCTCACACCCTGATAAGAAACATACTTTATCCATAGTTTCATAAAAGTGGAATTAATGTGATAAGTGTTGGAGTCCTGTGTTTCCCTCTTCCCTTGGCTCCCCAGAAAAAGTTTAAGTTGTAAAGGACATGTAGTGCTTTCTATCTAGAAATATAATACTAATTCTCCCTTTCAAAATTCTGCTTTTGGCACAAACACATTAACACACTTCACGCAGGTCATGTCCCTGCAAGAGTGCAAGTTTAGATGTGTGTCCACCTCATTTCTCCATGCATTAGGCTACTCCCATTTTCACTTAGAAGTGGCATTAGTGTCATAAAGCTGATTACATTTGAAACTAAACTTTTCTGTTGGTGCCATAATGACTGACGTAAAGGCCATTTCTCATCAGTTAATGAGTTACTGCAGGAGGCAGCAGCTTTTAGCACAGGTGGCCATTTGCTGCCAAGAAATAGCTGACCACAACCTTATTATTTATTGGCTTTAAGTGTCCAACCAGACAGTTATTACATCAGGTATGAAATAATGCAATTGCCTTTTTTATGCATTGAAAAGTTAGTGGTTGAATGGTCCATTACCTTGGATACAGTGGCATGCCCACAAGTGGTGCAGGCGAATCCTGAGACACTGACTGCAGGAGAAATGGTCCTACCCCACGCTGCCAGCCCCATCCTTCTTGTTCTGCTTGCTCAGGAGACAGCAAGCACTGGGAAGGTGCTTCTTCTTCCCGTTTTCATATGTTTTACTCCTTCAGATGCAAATGGTCCTTCTCAAGGAACATGCTGCTGCTCTGCAGTTGTGGCTTCAGACAGTGAAAGTGCAAGAAGAAGGAACGTCCTTGAGCTTTTCCTGACCCGGCGTGGAATATACTGATTTGAAGCATATTTGGGGCTAAGTTTAGAAAAAAATCTAAAACACCTTCCAAAACAAGAAATGTCTCCAATGAGTGTGGGTAGATTCTAGCTTTTGTGGGGAACAACTGGGAATCCTTGAAATCAGCTATTGTCATGGCAGTTTTTTGCTTTCATATTTCCTGTTCTTTAAACCAGGCTAGTTTTTTTCAAAGGGATAACTTTCAAGGCTTTAGGGTATATTTCCTTTGAAACTGTATAGTAAAGATGCTCACTGTCCTGATTCAGCATAATTCCCAGATAGGAGCATGCACTATTTCAATATTCCTATCTAGGCAAGAGGGCTCTTCAGAGGAGAGACTGAAGAAATCAAGCTGCCTGCACTGTGGTGTGCATGGAGCTTGTCCTGTGCACAGTACTGATGGCTGGGACATAAACAGAAGCCCAGAATCACACATAGCTAAGAGTGAAGTTTTTCATATATTTTCTGCACATAAAACAGCGAAGCAGGAACTAAGAACTTTCTTAAGTGGTTCAAGCAGCCTACAGCTGAAGCTTGCAGTAAAATCAAACATTACTGCATCACCTAAATGTGCACCCATTACAGAGACTCAGGGATTCTAATCATTAACAGCCAAATCAACAAAGCCGTAGTGATATACATT
The DNA here is from genome assembly GCF_000691845.1 of Merops nubicus. Taxonomy (NCBI): domain Eukaryota; kingdom Metazoa; phylum Chordata; class Aves; order Coraciiformes; family Meropidae; genus Merops; species Merops nubicus. The sequence goes on from NW_008588859.1 coordinate 47,612, forward strand.
TGAAAATGGATTTGAAAATAGAGAATTTTATGATTACGAAGGATTCTGATTAAATAAGTTACAATACATTAACATTTCTGAATTTGTTTTTTTTTTTTTTTTTTTTTTTTTTCTAAGTAAAAACACGGTTAATAAAGTTTTACTTGCTAAAGTAAAACAAAACAACAAAACCAAAACCCCCTTGCATTCATCCTTGAAGCTTATAAAGTTTCTGATGTTTTCTCGAGGTCAGAGGCACTGCATGCAAATACCTGTTCTTCCATTCAGTTGGTGAGGGAAAAGCTAAAATCAATCCCTTCCCTGGAATAATTGCTCAGCAAAGAGGATGCATTTTCATTATTAATACTTCAGTTAAGATTCAGGTACCATATTTTACTTCTTATAATGAGCGCAGTTTTACAATGAATGTGTGAAGTTTGCCATACATACCATCACTGACAGCTGCAGAATTCCTGTCATGTGCACCAGAGCTGGATTAAATATAAGTACGTTTCTCTGGGCAGTAACAGAATGTAGAGAGATAAATTTGCAATGTGTGCCTACTTTACTGCATATGTGCAAACCTCATTTCCCCTGTTAATTCATCAAATGAACATATTTGTTACCATTTTATTTATCCATGAAGCTATGTTCTTGCAGTCATATTGCATCTCTGTTAGGTACAGAAAGATTATTACTCCGTGAGATCTACCTTGGTGACTGCTCTCGTGTGTCTCCAGATCCCAACGATTCAGCAATGTAATTTCTAATACCCATATACAATTTGGAGTAAAGACCCTAGGTCCTGCACTGCACACCCTAATTTGCTTGCACGTTAGGAATGGGAGATTTTACTTCCTGTTATAGCAGTGACTTGGCTGAATCATGGATTCATGATTTTCTTTGGTGCTAGATATATCCTGAGAAGAGCGAACAGGAACAGAGAGGTCATTAAAATAAATCTCTCCACCTGCTGCCTAGTTTACATTCAGGATTTGATGTATTGGTGGAAAATATTTTACCGTTTCTAATAAAGATTAATTCCTAATTGCCATAATCCTCGTGAGGATGCTTTTGCAGCTGATGAAGAACTACCTCAACAATTACTTTTTAAATGAAGCTTTTAAGTTGCAGGTCTGCCATCATCCACAAGTTATCCTCCTCACTGACTTAGATGCTGCCAGGTCTGTTTTGAGTCTGGCTTTATGGCACCAGTGCCTGTTTAACTTAGATGAAACAGCAACAGTGTGTTTGTGCATGTGGATAGCTCAGGAATGAGGGGCTTGAGAGGATCTTCTGGGGGACAGGCGTTCACCTCACACTGATAATTGCTACTTACGTGGTGTTCAACAGCATGATCTGTCAGCAACATGCAGGCTGAAGAGGCATGCAGGCTCCCAACTTTCTTGTCACAGAAGCAGTCCTTTGAGAGCAGAAGGCACCTTATTTAATGTAAATGGTGGGAGGGTGCACTGCAGAGACAGTGTGGAATGATGATCAGCAGAAATAACTGTGCCTCTGAGAGTTTTCAGATGTCTGGTTTTTTTTTTTTTTTTTCAGATGCACAACACTGTAGGTGGAAGAGCAAACTGAAGGAGACAAAATGTCATTGTTGGCCACCACAAGGGTAGGAGTAGTAAGTCTTCTCAAGAGGAAGGTATTAGTTTTCCCATCCTTTGTTTCCTGGCTTCCTATAACTTCTGAGGAAGGTTAGCAATCTCTAAGTGCCTCAAGGCTCATTCTTGCACCTATCCTAATGAAATCTATAAAGTGTGCTCTCAGGTCTCAAGTGTAAATATCTGGTGGCTACAACATAAGTACAGGAAAGCAGGAAGATGATATGTGAGGCCAGTGTTTGTGCCTGAAAGAAGATTTTTTGCCCTAGCTTGGATGCCGTTTCATGTTGCATTGCCTTGTTTCTCTACAGTACATGGCAGCAAATCCCTGTATGTCCATCTTCACAACTAGACCTCTTACTATAATAGAAAGTTGCACAAAACCAGAAATATATTTTGAACTTTATGGATCTCTGTTTGCTTAAGATACTTGTAACTCTAGTAGCCTGTAACTGCTCTGGACAAAAACAAAGCAAAAACAAACTCCCACCTCCCCACCTCCCCAAAAAAAAACACCCCCCCCAAAAAAAAAAAAAAAAAAAAAAAAACCCAAAAAAACCAAACCAACCAACCAAACAAAAACACCACCACCACTGAACTATCACAAGATTATTGTTCTCTCACGATAGGGAGATCTGTTTAGTCTCCAATAACAGACTACTCGGTAACTAAACACCCTGGTCCAGTCACTGTGAAGCAGCAGACTGTGCACAGCCAGAAATAGCAGTGGGAAAAATGCACGTTGGGGAGCGCATTCCTCCCACTGCCCTAAAGATACTAAAGAGATACTAAAGAAACAGAAGGGGAAATCTTCAAACTGGAGCCAAGCCACCCACAGCAAAATTTTCATTAGAATAGAGTTATTAACAATGCCCAGTATTGGAGCCCAGTTTGTAATCTGTGCCAGGCTTTTATTAGGATTCTGAAACAAAGCACGTAGTAAGACTGTAATATCAAGGAGACAATCTCCTACAGAAAGTGTCCTGTTTTTAAAGTGTTAGGCTTGAGTCCCAACAATGGGCACAGTGCGATCTCAGGAAGATGCTCAGACACCATCTGTCCTGCAGAAGTTTCAGCCTGTCACTGCTACTACCCAGGGAGAGAAGAAAGAACAGACCCTGTGCCATTAGAGGTAGCTCTTGCAAAGAAGGGAGAGAGACATCCTCTCCTGCACTTGGGTTTGTGGTAACAGGCACAAAATCAAAAGGTAGTGTGGTCTTTAATATGGGAAAAGGAGTGCGTAACTCATGGTAAAGTTTATCCAACAAAAGATTCTTTTCCCTGGCACCAGTCAACAGTGTTCCTCCCCCTCCTCTTTCTTCATGTGTTTCTTTTCCAGAAACCCATTCAGGACTCAGAAGAAGCAAAACAAGACGGGATTTCCCTCTGCTACTTCCCCACCCCACTGGAATGATTTTATCACATAATAGCCAACCTAAATATTGTTCATTGCAGTGAAAATCATACTTTGCATGCAAATGAGAAGGCAGGGTTACCACAGGAATGAAGTCTGTTGAGGTGTGGAGCAAGGTGGTGCAGCTAGAGGTTCACAGATTGAGGGAAAGCAGGAGGAGTATCACTCCTCATTTTGTCAAACTTTAGCTTTGACTTTACAGCCTAGTAGGAGATATTTTCAGATTGGGTAAGCCAACAGGGAGTTAGAATCTGGAAGATTTGTCCTCTACCTGGACTGCCAAGTGGTTCAGACCAGCCTTTTATATGAAAGCAGAAACATCCTCATACTCTTCAGATGGCATCAGGTCTCTGTTTACCATCACTCCTCATCTTCAGAGATGTGGAAAAGGAATCCTTGCGCACACAAAGGCCATGGGAAGACAGACGTAGCTTGCTGCCTGCTGCATTACCTTGGTCCTTTGGATTCAGACTTCTGAAAACGCTTAACAGCTGGTTTCCATGGATTTTATACAATGCCACAAAGTCACATCATAGTCATCTAGCCAGTACTGATGATACTTTCATATCCCTGTGCTGGAGGGCAAGACCATCCAAATGCACTAATGTACTACACAGCACTTAATCACCATTTCCCAGCAGTGTGCAGCTGACACGAATGATGGAGGTATTCTGTCCTGACACATCACCCATTCCCATGAGAGCATCACAGCATGCTGTCAAAAGAGCCTACATGTCAACTGGCAGCCATCCATGCTAAATAATTTGGTGCAGCCCTATAAAAGGCTCTCATCATACACTCCTCTGCCTATGTTTGAAATCCCCATCTTGTTTTTATTACTAATTTTTAATAACCCTTCACTGTTTGCTGAAAGCTGATGGTATGCAGCAAACACACTTGTCCAGCTGTGTTTGTGAAAACACAAGGGTATCAATTTGCTCTAAGTATTGTTCTCATCTTGACTGTTCATGCTTTGTGCACCCTTATCTAAGTTGCTTCCATATTTCATACCTTTGGTTTCTCCCGCTGCTTCATGTCAATATTGTCTCTTTACTCTGCAGACAACATACAGGCTTTATTTGCACAACAGGGAGTACAACAGGGCCCCAAACTTGGCTGGGGTTTTTAGTGGAGCGAGTTTTGCCTGCAGATAAGGCTCGAATTTTAGCGTTATTCTGGACTTAGGCTGAAAGATGCATGCACTCATTCAGGCTAAGATGCAAAGGCAACAAACAGCAAGGTGACAGATAGCTGCTTCTCCTTTTTGGTATGTAAGCAAAGGAATTAGCCGGCTGTAACTACGCTGGCACACAGAGCCTGGAACAGGCTCTGCAATTAACACACACTGATGTTTGTGTCAGCTGAAAAAGAAAGCAGCAACAAAAAATGTAGAACAAAGAACAATAATACTTCAGAAAGTTTCCTGCAAAACAATGAAATCTCAACTACTGGCAGAACACAATAGCTGAAATTTCCAAAGAGCAGAAGGACCAATTTTAAAGTGCTCAGCATGACCAGTCAGGGCCAGAGTTTCAATTTAACTCAGTTCCCATGGAGGCAGCTAAACAAGAGCCAGGTTTTTAAAATCGCTCAGTATCCAGCTGTTTCTGTTGCAATAATTCTGGCCCAGTTTTTAAACAGAGCTCAGCGCCGCCCAACAGGCTGTGTCATTTCAAAAGCTTGCCCTTAGTGACTTCACACCTGGGGTCATTACTTCACTGGCTATTTGTCAGAGTCTTAGGTCACATCCATTTCTGTCTTTTGAGCCCTTATGTGGTCTGAATAATATGAACTATCAAATAACTGTCCTGAGTATATGTAGAGGGAATATCAAGAGAGGGACCACATAGACTGTGGCACACTGAGCTTCACAGATCTGCCAATTTGCTATACACTTCTGAGCTGCAAGAGCCAGTATTATGCTCTGACCTGCCAACCATGCTGACATCTCAAATGATGTCATTTTCCAACTGTCTCCTCTTGGAGGTCTCATCTTATTTCTACATGCAGATGAATCCAAGAGTTTCTTTCTCCTGAGGCCTGCAGAGAAGCTGAAAAGAAAGCAGATGCCATGCTTCAGGGATGGCTGTGTGTCAGCTGATGTTGAATATTACCTGGATATCAACACATTCATAGAAAACTCAGTCTTCCTTCATCAGCATGTCAATGTGAAGCTTTTCAAGGGCTCGAGCAATCCGTTGCATGGAGAAGCCAGCCTGTGAGTCCTAAGCCACACACAGCTCCTGTACTCCCTCTCCAACTTTCCCTGAGTTTGTAGGAAAAGCTTGATAAGACAGAGAATATGGATGGGAAGGGTAACACTTCCTGCACTAGTGCTTATTGTATTGCATGGCTTTTCCATAAGCAGAGAGATGCAATTCAGTATAGGGGATGAAGCCCAGAAATTCTCAGAAGGAAAGAAAAAGCAGACTTGTTCCCTTCTGTTTGCACTGGGTTTTGTTGGTTTGGGCTGGTTTGGGTTTGTGGTTTTTTTTGCTTGTTTTAAGTGAAGATCCAGGAGACACACAGGCGAGGACAGAAAAAAGAGTGGATCAAAAAGACAGCCCACCACATAGGCAGCCTCAGGCTGTGCACATTGAGGCATGGCTAGCTGAAGATACTTTTCTGCTTTCAAAGCTGCCTTAAAAGGTTTCTTGCTCAAACCAAGCTCCCTGAAATAAAAGAGGGCTTGGAATGCAGGTGAATTTCAGTCTCTAAAAAAAAAAAAAAAGATGCTGTTGTTCATTTCCCTGTTGGAGGGGAATGTATCTCCCCATTTGAAACATCCCCCTCTGTCACTCCTTCCTCTCAATTCCTCGAGCCCCCTTGCTGCGAGACCGTGTGACATGCAGCCGTTCAGTGAGGATCAGGAGAGATATTGGCAGTTTGGGAGCTGTTGTTCCTGCTTATGTATGCAAAGAACATAATTGCTAAGTGCATCATCTGTTGTAATTTACACATCCACTCACAGCATAGATCAGGGTAGTCTTCATACAAGTATGCAGTGCCTTATTTTCTTCTTCTTTGTTTTTCTGGGCAGGAAAAAATATTAGATATCCCGGACCTCGTTGTGCTAAGTGCTGCACAAGTGACCTAAAATATGTCCTCTGCCCCAAATAGCTTACACTTTCAAAACAGCTGCAGAAAACCAGGATAGGAGACAGTATTTATCTGTCTCCTGCCTCAGAGTGGAAACTGCACAGCCAGACTGGAGACCTCAGAAACCAGCACTGTTCTCCATGATGACAAGGAATAGGGGTTGTCATTCTCTTCCCACTCTGTTTACCAGGTTGCACCTCTTCCATAAGATCCTCCGGATACCCTTTAGGACCTTCAGCAGTAGACTCTTACTGTCCAAAGATTCTTTTGAACCTGTGGCAGACCCCACAGGCATTTATATCAGAACTTCATTTGCCTCTGACTGTGTTGTCTCAGGGGATGACATGAAGCCTCACCCCCTTTCCTTGTGCCTGGAATGCTACCTTTCCTTTTAAGCGGAGATTCAGGAGGGACATTTTCCTCTCAGACAGCATTCTTTAAAACAACACTGCACCTCATGCAAATTCAAGGAGAGCCCACTGAGCACCCACTGCCATTGGCATGCCAGTTCCTGGTTTTGCAGAGTAGAAGAACCGACCTGGTTCTTCTGCTCTGCAAAACAGAAAGCTGTGCTGTTGGACAGGACCTTGCATACAGCACCACCACAAGCAGGAGGGCTGGGGGCTTTCATGGAGCACTGGGCATTTTCCACAGGTGTGCTTTCAGCTGGTGTTTTGCATATTCATGCAAAGGACTTCATTTGCTCCAGCTGTGATGCGAGGACGTGGCCCCCAGGCACAGCCACAGCCACTAGAGGGCATTTGAAGGACACTAGATCAATGAATAGCAGTTGAAGCCCTGCCTGTGTGACCCACCGTGTTAAGTGGGTGGCAAGCAGTTTCATCCCAACGTCTTTCTCACTCTGTCTTTCTGCATTGCCCCTGGGTGCTCTGGGTTAATGTTTTGCAGCAGACATGGAACAGCTTGTTCCCACAGCATATCTGGATCTGCTGCTGCAAGTAGGCAGTAGCTGAGGTGGAACAATGAGGCTGAATAGACCACTGAGTAGCACCACCTCTTTTGATCACACCCTTCAAAATAGTTATGGATGTTAATATCAGACATAGCTTTGCTCATCAGTTTCAGTCAGCTGCCACCACCCCTCTCATTTAGTTTCCCTTGACATTAAGTCAGAAATCCATGATTTTCATACTTTTTTCCATCTGCTCTCTCAATGATCTATTCTCAAAGGGCAATATTTAGCTAGAGCTCACACCTGTGCTCTCCATACTGACCTCTATCAAGTCCATTTCAGCAGACAGAACAATTGACTGTGGCCTCTTGTATTCTAGATGAAGACCATGGCCTTCAAACTACAAAATATGTTCAGAGGCTTCACCAGCATCTAACTATCTGCTGTCCAAAAAGAACGTCTGACACAAACCATATGAATCCTTTCAGTCAAGCTCCCCTGGTGGTCCTCTTTTTTTTTTTTTTTTTGAAAAGGAGACCAACATTCCAGAAGTAGCAGTGGGAGGATATGCACTTCCACATTGGGTTTCTGTGCAGATGAGTGCCTAATGGGAGAAGTCTGCGTTAAGGAATTCCAGGTTTGCACCACTGGCAGCTGCTCTCTATGTGCTGGAGAAAAGGGAAAGGCAGGACGAGGGTGAGCTTCCACATGCTGTGGGCCAAGAAATATCAGAACAGGAATGTCTAGGTTGTTAGTTGCCTGCTGTCAGTCTTTTTTTGAGTCTGAGAATGACCAAGTGTTACCAGAGTTATCTCCAGATGGAACTGCATTGCAAAACTTCAGATTCTCTGAAGTGTCCTTCTGAAGAAGAGCAGGAGTCTTGCAAGGTGGGTGCCAGGAAACCTAATGCTTTTCACAGACATGAGAGACAGGGCACCAACTCAGCATCAAGTAAGACAGGTCAGACTCTTCAAAAGCAAGAAGGGAAATAGCATGCCTCAGACTTCCTCAAGTTGAGTCAGTTGGACTTGTGCTGGGGTCTGGGAGCTCCAAGGGCACAAATCTAGCATCAAACCCAACCGCCATGCCTGGTGCCACAGCACAACACTGTGACTCATTACCACGTGCCAGGATGCACCTGGTGTGGCTGGTGTGGAAGTGCTAGGCTGGCTTGAGCTAAGGACACACACATTTGTGGTGGTTTGAGCACCTTTCTGCTCTTGGAGGAAGTCCTGCTGGACCTGTCATGTAGTAATAGCGCACTTGAGCTCCTCACTGTGGTTGCTGAACAGCTTTCCTTCAGCTTTCAGGAACCTGCTTTGGACACACCCAGCTTTATGGTCAAGAGGGACACTTTTATAGAAATTCACTCCTCAAGACTCGACAACACCTCCACAGTCAGTATTGGGATTATTTTTCTGTCAGAGGTAGGGACAAGAGATATTTCCTGGAACACAGTAGCAGACCTGTGGATAGAGCCTGAGAACCTTAGCAATATGATTCTGAGTCCAGCATTATGTAACAAATTAATCTCTACGGGCATTGAGCTACATGTGGATTAAGACCTGGCAAACTGAGCTAATTGGTATATTTTTCCCTTAAAAAGACATTAAAAAACCCCACTTGTATTGGGAAGTGTGAGTGATACATTCTGCCTGGAGGAAAACAAATTACTTCTCCAGCTCAGATCCTCAGGGTTCCATAAGAAACTCAGGTTGACGCTTTCTTGTTTTAGACTGTTGGAGATTTAAAAGGGGTGACTGGAGGTGGAACCAATGCAGAAAATTCTCTCCTTGCTTTCTCTGCTCTTACATGACTGTCAGACAACAGCTGCTGAGCAGGCTTCCTTAAAGTCATTATGGCAAACACAGGTTACATACCATACGCAACAGGCAGTTCCTGCAAGTCTTGACAAGTCTGCCCTTCAATGATACATTGGTTTCAGGGAAGCCATAGATGCCATTGTTGATCAATAAGCTAAAGATGTTTTTTTATTTTCCCCACAGCATAGGGTGCTGCTTGGAAGGAGGACTGAATTAAATAAATTATTTCTTGAGTTACATAGTTAAAAGTCCCAAATGCTGCTGATTTCACGGTAGCTGTGTCAGTTTAGGCTACTATGGTGATGTGTAGGTGGGAGAAGAGTGGTGTGGCACCATAATCCTGCATATCACAAGAACTTGGTATTTCCCTTGGACTGCTGTGCAAATTCTAGACTGGAAGGTGCCTTTGGAAGTCACCTGGTCCAGATCCTGCTCAAAGCAGGGCTATTGCAAAGATGCTCCAATCTAAAAGTACAGTTTGCCTCTGCTGGCAGCTCATACCCATCAGGCCTCAGTCACAAAGAGAAAATGCAAGCTTCATAAATCAGCTTTCATTCGTTACTTTACTAGTATGCACAGCTGCACAGGTACTGGATTTTAGGGTGAGTTGAAATCAATTGTGGGAACCCTAACATGCCACCTTTAAGGAATCTTCTTGTGTTCTGGATTCTTACCCTTGTGATGGGATGGGATGGGGACAAATCAATGCCACGCTCCACTGAAGTCAGCATGAAAAGCATAATTTTGCAACATCGGAGAGGAATGGGACAAAGGTAGAAACAGGTTTTCGGTGTAGCTGAAAAAAAACCTTCTATCTGAAAGGTGTATTTACTTTCCTGTATCTGTACAAGTGTGTATCTGGATACAGAACCTTCAAATAAAAATAATAGATTAGGTTCCACAGGAAAGGACTTTACAAATAAAATTTTGGTGCTCTGCAGAAATTAAGTTATCACTATGGTATTTGAGCTATGGGAAAGTGAAGCTACTAAATGTACAGAAATTATAATCTTTACATAAGGTTATATCAGCATTACACCAGGATTACAGTAAATACAAAATGAACATACTGTACACTAACTTCTGAATAAATAAATACAAGTTCAAGTAATTTCTTAAGCTGCCCAAAGCTTCTTTCTGACCTGTTTGCAGAGGGCTATTCTCCTTACTGTATAAAGCACAGTTCAGTAATGGACACATATCACAGTATTTGTCACTCTTTGTGTGTTTGTGCTAATACTCTAACTAAAACTAGTTGAAACACATATAAGTGGGGACATTAAAATTTAAAAATTTTAAGCAAAAATGAATGTATATACTATAAATATATCCTCCTCCCCCACCACCACCCCACCCTGGTAATAACATTTGCTGTGATAAGATGGCAATGAGTTCTGTTACGAAGTCTCTGAGAATCTAAGTGTTATGTGTAGCCCTGAACTTTGTATTCTTCTTGACAGAAACACAGAGGAGTACTTAGAATTTGTGTTTGCTGGCAAAACACTGGGTTTCTTACAGATAGATATATTAGCTACTTGTAGATTTTAAAATATTTCATAAGCAGTTGTTTAGATTTTATGTAGGGCTAATGATATATCAAAATCCTTAGCCTTCTCTCTATCTCCTTCATCCAGCCTGCTGGGAGGAAGATGTATGCTCTGGTTTTTGTGCAGCCAAGGGTCTCTCAGGAGGCACATCTTGGTGGATGAGGAGAGTGCCCCAAGAAGGCACACACGAGCCTGAGTTGTAGAGCACCTTCTGACTTTGATGGGCTTCCTTTTATTTTTGTCAAAATCTCACCTGCCACACTAGTATTTGGAGAGGGTAAGCAACTTAATGTAGGCATTTTTATGCCTCTCAGGATGAGACAATTACACAAAATAATATTTTTGTCTGAGTAGCAGGATGAGGTCTCAGTAACACTTTGGCCACCACAGTTGTTCACTATTGTAATCAGAAGGATCTTTCTGGGAAGAGTAAATTGCAGGTGAAGTAGCTTACTGAGAAGAGCACTGTACAAACAATATCTAATGTGAATTGAACAGATTTCTCGTATAGCTGGCTGAGGCAAGTATTTGTCTTCTGCTATGTCTTCTGTTGCACCCTGCAAGCATAGGCTGTTAGAATGACCTCAGCACTTTTTCAGCTTTTATTCAAAGTCACAGAGATGTTTATGGTTCAGTTTCCTCCCCCTTCTCAGCAATAAATACCTACACAGCAAAAGCCTGTAAATCTGCCATTCAAGCAGCAAAAACAACAACATGCCAATCCAATAAATGACTCCCTCACATTGTTTTTATTATACAAAGAGGGCTTTTCTGTGCTTCGGCCAAGAACACCACCCTGCAGGGGCTATTTTAAAATAATAAACCAGGGAGGTCCAGCAGAGATGGGCAGCAGATCAGAGGAAAGATAGTGTCATGTACTCTAAAGAAGAGTGAAAAAGAAGAGAAGGCATGATTATTCCTAAGCATTTTCTTCAGTTTAGAATTACCCAGTGTTTCTCCCACATTCGCTTTCCTACTCAGCTTGTATTTTTTTGGAAGTGGCCTTTCATAGGTGTATTCATGAATACCTGGCTATTAAAGCAGTGCATATTTTGCTTTTCTTTCCTGCTTTCCAAGTAACAAAACAAAATATTTGTCTGTGGTGGTTCTTTTTGTTTGTTTGTTTGTTTTGTTTTTGTTTTTGCTGCTGACCCAATAGTAAGGGATGATAAACCTACAGATAGTTGAAGCAAACTGTTTGTAGGCAAATCATAAACTTATATATGTCTACAAAGTGTGTTTCACACTCTTATGAACAACCTGTCAGAAAGCAAGCCAGTGCATACATCGTTTACAAACTGAAGAAGACTGATTTCACTGAGTAGTTTGCACATTACAATTTGTTAAGCACTGAAGTGTGTGATAAAGCAGAGAGGAGAACTATCTTGCAATGCCTTCTCTAGCTGCAGAAGTAGTAATATTGCTCTGATTTATAAATGCAGCAGAAAGATGAGGTTAAAAAGAATCTTGTTCCACTAGTGCTACTTTGGTTTTGAGAGGTAGGGTAGATGTGATCTATCAGCATTTCCCTGTAAAGATAAATAGTTTGTCAGCATTTCTTTAGCACTTAGGAATAAGGATAAAACACCTGCAATTTTAAAAAAAAAAAAAAAAAAAAAAAGGTCCAAAAATCAAAAGATTCAAATGTTTATGTTCTTGAGGACTTGGTTGTCTTCCATATCTCTGGGCTTAGCCTGTGGCACATTTTGGTCCTTCAGGAAATGCCAGGTTCCATTGTAGCACAAAGTTATATAAACATTTTTTTACCTGCCACAGGGAAAACAGGAAGAAGATGAAACAATCAGAATAATTTTGTTTGTTGGATTTCTCTGCATAGATGGCTAGATTTTAAAAAAATTAGACATTTGCTTCCGTAGGTATGTTTTAAACCTGATGCCAGCAAGAAAACAGAAGTGATGGGACTGAGAAACAGAGGCCAGAGCTACACCTCTTTGACAGAAGAATGCTGAAAGACAATAAAGGGGGAAGGATGAGCTGAGAAGGGAGATGTGATCCTTGGGACAGTGGGGAATAGCAGCCTTCCTGAAAACAAGATGAACAGGATTCAACCCTCTCTCCAGAGAATGTAGTGTTAAAAGGAACAATCAGCAGAGGAGTCTGTAACCAGGAGATCCTGAAGCAGAGTGCAGTGTTGGAAGCATGAAAAGAAGAAAACAGAAGAGGGCAAAAGTCTTGAGAACAAGGAAAGACAAAGTGCTGTAGCAAGACAGAAGGAAGAGAGGAGGTCAGTGGTGCCTCTGTTCTTCTGCACAGTGGCAGGGAGGCCTTGATTTACATGTGCATCTTCACAAGGAGAACAGTAGAGCAGCACAGAGAGTGATTGCACTGTAGCTCACTGGAAAAGAACAGTGTCCACAGAGAAGTTTAGCACCAGCTGTGCTTATTATTTTCTTTTAATAGGGCTTTTCTTTGTATTGTAGGAACAAACTTAATTTTGTACAGGATATTGTCCTTTCACTGCTTTCCCATGCAGCTAATGCTCTGTTGGTATCTCCTACCCTAAAATACAGACCACATTGTAATGATGCTGCAAGTCTACTAAATGTCAGAGACAGCAGAAGTTACCATTTTGATAATTATGCTGCCATTACAACAGTAGGATTAAAAGCCCTTCCAAAGGAGGTGGTCTGGGAGCTCATTATTACAGTGTTTAGTAAGTTTTGTTAAGAAACAATGCAAAACCACAAAGTAACCTGTTGGGCAAAACACAAGGCCTGAGGAACAATGGGAAGCTGGGGCTGACTGCTTTTTCCCAGCTTCAAAGTACCTTGTTGACTGCAGTGTGTAGTAATAGCTGTTCCTCTGCAACACTGTGTGGGAACAAGGAAAAATAGAGACATAGAGCTGGTGCCCTGGAACCCGGCCCTGGAGAGAGGTGGTGCTGCCCAAGGCAGAAATAAGGACCATCTCTATTTTCCTTACTGTGAGCTGAGAGGTCAGTTCTAAGAAGAGCAAGAAATGGCAGCTTTTAAAAAAACAGCATGCCAGCTGTTTGAAAATATCCCAACAAAGAAGGTAACAGCTTACTCCTGACACTGTAGTCTCTACCTATTATAAACCCTGCTATGACACAGGACTTAGAAAACTATTTCTGCAGACCTGATTTAAGACCTATCTGTGGGAAGATTATCTAAGATGTCTCTTTCGGGTACTTAGAAAACCTCAAGACATCTTCACGGCACAAAGCTGGAGTTATTCAACACACTGGGAATACAATTCAATTACACATCTAGCACAGAAGTGAAGCCAAAAAAAACATGGCAAAACTGTGCAAGCTTTTGCATTTCTTTAACTGCAGAAGAATGGGGAGTCCAGTAAACTTGCCAATGTGTTATCCTTAAGAAACTGTATTCAGCACACTTTGTGTTTGTTGCCCAAAGCTTGGAACTACTAAGGAGGTCAAGGCAGAGGTTCCTTCATGCATGGTGGTGGAACTGTGGGCATCAAAGGCAATAGTGAAACCGTGGCTTAAGTAAAACATGATATCTTCAGAGCAGTGTTATTTTGCAGAAGTACCACTGTGTTTAACTGCCCTTGCCAAATAGCCAACCCACCGTAAAATAGGAGAAGCAGAGTAGGGCCAGCACACAACAAGTGTGGATATGCCCTCTGAGGCTACACTGTCACGTTAGTCTGTGGGAGCACAGCATCACAGGTGGAGGAAGTGATAACAACCTAAGTCAGGTGGGCAGCCTCACTCACACTGGGTGAATTTTGTGGAGACACCCTCTCCCTGCCCCCTGTGCTCTTTCTGGAGCCAGAAGAGGACATAAATCCTGGTGCCAGAGCCATTTATTTAGCTGCCTGTCCCACACCAGGGTAAGCAAGAATTTTTTCATGTGTTTATGATGATCCTCAACATTGCTTTTCTGAAACTTGGGTAAAATCCTGCTATCCTAATACTCCTTTTTCACTTACCCTTTCTTCAGGCAGATTCCCAAACAGTAAACAAAAAAGAGTTCACGATCTAACTCAGGGAATTTATTTTCTCCTGTAACAACAGGAGGGAATAAATTTCTTTCCACTTCAAGAATTTGAGAAAGATTTGTGGAGTAGGTCCACAGGCGTTTCCTCTGCAATCCTCACTTCCTGGCCACAGTAGGCCTGTTATATTTCCACTGATCCATTGCTCAGCTTCAGGAAACAAAACAGGTCTCAGTCTCTCTGGTGAAGTTTGCTCTGTTTATATCATAACCTGTCATATAATCCTAACTGCAGAGTCTTGGATTTTCAGTGCATCCTTGTTAAACAAGGGGGAATGTTTGATGCATACATCTGCCCGTGCTTAATTTTGCATGTCACATTATTTCTAGAGCATTTAGAAATGCTGCACTTAGGCAACATTTATCCTCACTGCTGTGGCAGTTTCTGTCACAGTGACTTGCTCACTCAAGGTATGACATGGAATTTTCATTGTGAGCAATACCCACAGTGTCTTTGTGGTAACAAAGCAGAACAGCTTAAGGCATAAACTCTCCCACTGAGCAACATTCACCTTCCTGAAGAGAACAGGTCTATGCATCAAGTTCTGCTTGAATCCCTGCACTGATCATAAGCACTGTGAGCAGACTCCAGTCCTCCTTTTCAGGGCTCTGCAGCCACAAGCAAAGCTCAGGAGTACAACCGTCCCCCACTAACCCCACAGTCTTCTGTTTCCAAGTGTGTCTTTCCTTCTACCTTAATGTCACCTGGTATTTACAGGTTCCCAAAATCATGCATTCTCAGAGGTATTCCTTATCAAACCTGCCTGCAGCAGTGAGCTGTGTCTCTTGCAGCAACAAGCCAACACACCAGCCCTACGAGTGTAATGAACTGGAGTCAGCTGCAGCTGGCAGGAACAGAGTTGAGCCCTGGTGCAGATCAGATGAGCTGCAAGATTGCAGGCAGTCCTGCCCACTGCAAAAGTACAACCCTCCCCTCAGGCTAGGGTAGGAAGGCTTCAACTCACCTTAACTGGACTTGGCAATGCTCACATTCATGTATTCACATATAAATTACTGCTGGAGACAGGCTGTTGCCTTCAGTTCCTGAAATAAAATGAGACAGATAGAGACATACTTAAAAAGAATTTAAAAATTAAAATAAAATTAAACACCTAAAAGTCTCATTCTGTTTTCCACAAGCAGCAGAAACCTGCATTAGTTGAAGGACTTCACAGTAAACAGAGAATAGACATTAGAATTAAACCCTCTTTTACTTAGATACAATAACACAAAGCAGTAGCCTTATGGTTCCCCCAGCATTTGTGGTTTACGTTCTACTGTGAAATAATCCACTTATGGGTTTTACTCCTCATCTGACAGTAGCTGGAGTGTTTGTAATAAGGTCTTGAACCATGCATTCAAGATTTGATGATTAAAGGTGTCCCCAAACCTGCTCAAGACAAAGCAAAACAATCTTTTTAGGGAAAAGTGAGTTTTAGCAACATGTAGGTGCTGTGTGTAAACAAAATTCTCTGCTCAAGAAAACTTAATCATCATGATGACGTATTTACATTTTTAAAAGGACAATGAATCTCAGTCAGGACATGTGAGTTTAAGGAAGAGTGAGGCAGATGCTTCAGAGCTTTCCTGTTTGCTTCAAGTCATGAAAGGTTTTCTCCTTTTCCCAGACCAAGGTCAAGACTCCAGTTTTAGTTACCACTAATTTTTTTTGTGTGTGTGAGTAACTCAGGAAAAGGGTTGTGCTTGAAAATGACCATTGCATTACTTGTGAATTGAAGCAGCCTGGAGATGTTTTAAGAAAGGACATTCCAAGGTTAAGGAAGCAGTCCTACCCTGAGTATTTACCTGCTGCTGGGCCTTACATCTTTCCCTTGATTAAACTTGTGTGCACAGCAATAGCTAGTCTCCCTGCATCTTCCTAACTGCTTCCATCTGTGCAATTTTGTTGGACTCACTACTCTAAAATCCACAGCTGTCCTCAACCTTTTCCTCTCATATTCATTTGTCATACTGACAGTTTTCCACCCGATGGACTCAGTGGCAGTGGGAGAGTCTTTGTGAGAGCAAGTATTTGAACACCTGCCCTAAAATAGCCATTTCTGAATCTAGCTGGGGAAAATGGACTAACTTGTAATTCCTCTCTGTTAACAAGTGTGAGGACTTCCCATTCAATACCCCAGCACACATTTCCCAAAGTACCATTTTGCATCTGATATGTCAAGCATCTAAATCAAATTCCTGGTCTGAGCAGCCCTTGAGAAAAACCTTCACCATGGGAGTCTACTCTCAAGACTGGAGTGCACAAGTTCCTGCAGCACAGATATCCCCACAGCTATTAACCTCTGGTTCAGCATGCTCTGGGAGAGCAGGTTCTCTGCTTTACAAGTTACAGAAGTGTCAGCCAAGGGAACCAACATCCCTGAAGTCCAGATCTTAGCAGTGATGACCACTCAACTTCCTTTGAACTGAGTACCTATTGAAAGAATTATTTTATTTACGGTGGCAGACACAGAAAGGCCACACTCCTGCAGCCATGAAGAGAATATACTTGAAAAATGAGTAAGACAAAAAGACAAATTTGTTGGTTTTACCTGAAAGAAATAGCCCATGTCCTGGGCAGGTCACCTGGGCAATGTTCTGGTACATTAACTGTGTAGAATTGTTGGGAGTTCTTGTGCTTATATTGTCTTCTTCAGTTTGACGTGAGCTAAGTGAAAATCCCATCACAAATTCCTTCATATACCTTACTACTAGGAAATCCTGATGTTTTCTTTCTTCTTTGTCTTCTGTCTATAATTTTGTGACCTGTCAGTGGCCTTCAGCAATTTGCCCTCATATCTGATCCCTTGATCAGATATGATCAAGAAATTTTCCAAAGGTTGTACCTCTGAGAAATATTATTGCAGCACAAAACCCACATGCCAGCTAGGTTCCTCACTCTGCAACATGCTGTGGAGGGGGAAAGTGGGGCTGTTCATGTCTCAGCTGTCTACCATGCCTCCCTTGTGTCTCTCTGTAGCTACAGGTGTACCCCACCACCGACCGAGCCCTTGGCCTTGTTCTGGAGCTGTTCCATATGAAGAAGAGTTATACCAGTGAACTCAAGGGTTTTGTTTACAAGCTTTCCACAAAATGTGGCATAGACAATACAGCTAATTGTCAAGCCCTGCTGAGCATATGTAACTGTGTCCCCTTTCCCAGCTGAGGAAATGTGCATGTGGAAACATCCCATCATCTCCTTATGAGGGTAGAATCAGTGGCTAATGTGCATAGGAGGGTTTTAAAGGTTTCTGGAAATTAAAAAAATAAAATTAAATTAAAACAATAAAAAACTACAAAGCAAACTGATATGAAAGCTAATTTTCATTCGTCCTTAATAAGATGCTGGATTTTTAGGTCCACTACTTTTATAGCCACATCATTTTTTTGAGCTATGGGCTGAAAATTCAGGTAGCACTGACTAAGAGAATATTAAGTTACATGTGTCACATCTGAATTAGCGACTGAGACATTTTCATCCTCAGAGAAATGTTCAATATGGAAATGTGCCTTCTGGGAATGCAAACAGCCCACACAATATATTTGGTAATGATAAACAAATGAAGATTTGTGGAGGTATAATGAAGACTAGAAGAGACAAACCTGTGTGAAGAACTGATTTACAGTCAAATTCACCAGCCTTGAAAGGACAGATTAGATTGCACGTTGCTGGATTATCAAACTGGTGTTTCAGCGCCTTGGATTACCAGGACTGGAGGATGGTCTAAATTAGCTGATAGCTCAACATTTTAATGTGGAACTGGTTTAAACTTTTAGAGTATCAATGGGGGGGCAGAACAGGGTGGGGGAAGTAGTGGCTTGTTGCAAGAACTGGAAGCACGTCTTCCCAAACACAAACATACAGAACTGCAAACCATATAAACTATTGAAGTAGAAGGTAGTGTCTACATTCGTGTCAGTGTGGCTTTTCCAAATAGAACACCAACGGATAAAGAATAGTCGTTTGAATAGTTTGCACTTGAAATGCAGAAGTAAAGACAAAAGATTATCTGGGACATACAAAAGATCTTAGGAAGTGTCACGTAGGAAGTGGCAGTCATAAACTTCTAAATGAACCCAGCTCTACTACTGGTAATGTCAAGAGCTCGATCACTAAAATCAGAGCTATAGCTCAAACTTGATTTCCTACAACTTAAAGAACTTACTAAATATCATCACAGAAACTGTCTAGTTCAGTTCTTCACTCTCCCCTTGCATCAACCGATCAGTTCTGATTTCAGCAGATTTCAGGAAACAGAGAAAGATATGAAAGAATCTAAATGTGATTTAAGGAATTTTCTGTCTTCCTTATAATTAATTAATACTCAAAATGTGTAACAACCAGCAGATGTCTCTGCAGCCACCTGATTAGTGATACACACATGAGGAGAAGCAGGAGGGGAGAATTTAACCAGTAGGCATTTCTCTTACACATTTACTCGCAGAAATGTCAAACCTACACAGAAAAATCTGGAAGAGCAGTCTGAGACTGACAGCATTACAACAGCACTCCCTAGGAAGGAAACAGCCTCTTAGTTGGCTTTACAAATAAAAAGATGAATGCCTGGCGTATTCTCTGCTATCAGATTGGTTAATGAAGAATAGTCAGTTTCTAGATTTAGTGTCTTTGCCCGTAGTTTTCAAGGCATTTTTGTTATCAAAAAGTGCAAGCTTGCCTCTGCTATCCTGGGACCTGACCTGTGCCTGTGGGATGAGCTCCCACAGGTGGGCTTGACTCTCACAACTATCACCTGCTCTGCTCCAACACAAGGCATGGCAGCTTCAGGCTTTCCTCTGTTAGTGTACACACAGCAACATGTGAAAAAATAGTATTTACCCTAGCAAAACAAGACACTCCACTGTACATCAAATTCCCTCCATAGGGACAGACTGAGTTGGCAAATGAGCCAGATGATAGTTCTGAGTCACACTACTTAATGTGCTGTGGTAAGACACTTAAATCTTATGACTATGAGAGAAATAGAAGAAGCTGTCCAATGACAAAGCACTTATTTTCTACTGCTGTGAACTGATGTGTAAGCTGAGTGAGTTGCTGACTTGCAGCCTAGGGTCTCTTGGTAATGTCATTTTTATTGAACTCTGCTGACAATCAAGAATGTCTAACAGGTAGATTTGGGTGTTATTTGTGCCTTGTACAGAGGCAGTCCCTCTTGCCACAAGATTATGCCTGCATGGTCAGCTTCTGACTTGGGACTTCTGAGGAAAACACCTTGGAGAGTGTGGCATTAAGACAGAAATGTTTTGAAGCCATTGTTACTCTTCCTGAATCCTGGGTGGCCTAAGAGCAAGTGTAACTTGTAATTAACTTCAATGAAGCCTGTTTATAGACTGCTGAACAAAGGAGAACCTCTTCCCTCTTCTCAAAGATGACACAAAATGAACATTGGAGATGTAGAGATACTTGGGTGTGAGTGCAGATGTTGCATCTTTCCCACGCTGCATCAGTGCTGTGGAAGATGGAGACTACAGGTTGGGGTTGGATGCTGAGAAAAGAGCCCCTGCTCTGCCTGCTGTATCCCCTGACTTCTCAGACCATGTACAAGTTACTACCCACACTTTATCAACCAAGTCTCTAGTAGTAACACTACCTGCATATATGTGTCACTTCATGGGAGGAAAATATCAGCATGGAAATGATTGCTTTGGATTCAGTTCTCAGAATATAACATGTGGGTAGAGCCACAATTTATCAAGAACCTTTTCTGATCTTCCAATTGCTAAAATGCAAGAATACCATTTCATTCATGTCATGCAATAGAAAAATCCTACTGACCTCCTGGTTCTTGGCTGAAGGCCTTAACAAACATGATCCTTCTTCTCCTTCCCCTTACAAGTGAGGTGGTGGGTCATTCAATTTGCTGTGGAAAAAGGCCAGCTGGTGGTAGACATCTATATTATATGCTCTTTGTTTTTATAAAAGTTTTTTGTTTTCTCCATTCTTTAATTTCCATGAATTGCATTTTACTCCCTCTCTTTGTTTTAACTAAGTAAATAGCAAAGTATGTAAATATATTTTACCACTATTTTATTAAAAGTGTGCAGTTCATACCTGTGATACATGGTCTAAGATGCTGCCACAGGAAAAGTAGTGAGTGTTGTTACAGACCTTCATCTTAATTATGAAAATTTTTAATTTAGATGTAGGGCTGAGCATACAAAATACAGTACTAGGCCATCTGTTAGTTTTCCATCTGGGCTCATTTGCAAAATACACTCTGTTTCTACCCTAAATGTTATTTATAGTCTTCCTTGGAAAACAAATATGACTGATCGATGGCACACTAAAGATAGCTATTTGCATGCAGCTTTTAATAGAAGTGGATATATGGTTCAAAGTAGTAACAAAATACATTTATTTTGTTTTGCATGCAGGTGTAAAAGCTCACATGGATGCTAAAAAGGCACAAAAAAATTCTTATCACACTGCTTTTAAGTAGCAAAAAGTGAAAATCCTCAAGATGTCTGATTTCAAGGGAATTATACAAATGAGGATGAACAGTTCGGAATTTGATGTCTCTGACCAGGATTTTTGCTGTGATTCTGAAGTGACTTGTATTTCTGGTTTGCTCAGCCTGAAATGTCCCCAGGGTTCAGATTTCTGAAGATGAGCACTCAGGTCATTATAAAGAATCTTGAGCTGAATATCCCCAAATTAGTGTAATAACTAGTCATTTGGTCGAAATTCGTCTCCTCCAGACTAGTAAAAGCGTGGATAAGGGTCCAACCATATCTCAAAATAGCAGTTGCAGGGAGTCCATGGGAAGCTCCTTGAGAGATGCATGCCACACCACTCTCCAAGTCTTTCAGAGGTTCACTAACAGAGTAATCCTGAGCATAGACAATGGGCTGCTGTGAGTCACGTCTTATTTTCTCTCTCCACTCAGCATCACAGCAAGGTGGAGGACCCATTTCCTGCAGGCTACTCCCTAATTACTCTTTTACACCTTTGAGTCAGGTACCATGAACTACCTTCTCAGGTCCTCATTTCTGGCCCTAACACATCACCTTTGGCCAAACTCTATTTGAGAGTTTTCAGAGTAGAAAGCAAGGAGGAGCTTATTTAAAGGGTTTCATGATTTGATACTCAGTAGTATCGTATTCTCCTCTTCCCCTTCTATTCATTTTTCAGTAGCCTGAAAAATGCTTTGTTTTAATTATTCATTAAAAAGCTAAGGCTCATTTCTCCTAACTAACTTGCATGCAGAGTTCTGAGTAAGTACTTTGCAGCATGATGTGGAGTCTTTTTTTGTGAGCAAACCTAGAACAACCATGTTTTAGAAAATGCATTTTAAAGGTCTGGAATAAGTTTCCAGGCTCCCTGATATTGCTTCTTCAGGCTGTCTCACCATATCTCATTGCTTTTGCCTGACTGTCTTTCTGCCATCCCTGTTTGGTACATTTTATGCTCTATGCAACAAAGACTTTTTTTTTTTAACTCTCATTTTCAGTAGTATCTGGCAAAACAGCATTGTTGCAAGCTGAATCTTCCAGGTGGCATTACGATACAGCTCTCCTCCCCACCCTGAACTTGACAAAAAAGTGGTCTCAGCCTACTGTTGGTGAGATGAACCACACTTGAAAGATACAATATCCCATAAGCAGAATCTTTACCATAGCACCAGCAAGAGCTGAAAAGTCTATACAGCAAACCAGTTTTTATTTCATGCTGACAGCAACAAAATAACACCCTCAAATACCAGCTATCTATTTAATTCTTCTCTGTTAAAGATGAACAAGCTGCCTTATCTTAGAGTGTTGTATACCTTTACAATGGAGCAGAAAATTCAAACAGATGCAAGACATATAAAAGAGAGGTAACACACTGAGTTTAAATTACTATAATGTAAACTTTAGTAGCTTTTTACTAACAACTTAATTAACTTCCCTCCCCTCACCACCTCAATTTCAGTTCTTTTTATAGCATATGCCAACCGTAGAGTGCATTTTGAAAACATTCCCCCCCTAAACGTTTGCATACTTAGGGGCTGGAGGTGGTTCAGGAGCTGGAGAAGACTCTGTGGCACATGACAGCCAAAGGTGCCTCACTCCACAGTTAAGTCTGAGCAACATGACACAGAAATGGACCCCAATGAAGCTTCAGGCTGTGTGGTGTCCCCCTTCAAAGGGCTTCAAAGACCTTCTCTACAGAAAGGCTTTTGTTTCTCATGGCTGGTATGTTGCTGGTGATTGCCTTGCCATTTGCTCAGTTAATCCCTTTTCAGGAAAGAAAAAAGGAAAAAGGAACTAGCTATGGCAGAAACCTCTGTTTTCCATTTTTTGCTCAAGAGGAATGTTTTCCCCACAAGGAAGTCCTAGGTCTAATTTAGCATTCTAGATGTAAGCAATTCCAGCCCTCTGGGATAGTATGAGGTCAAAGGCATAAACGGCATAACTTAAATTTCTCAATAGCCTGAGATTGGTCCAAGCAGTTACTCTCTTTTTATGGGTTCAAAGGAGGTTACTTTGAATTCTAAACTGAAGTTATGATGCAATTCTATTTCACAGAGATGCAATAAAATATACACACAGTGAACATGCTGGTCAGTCTGCAATAGGTGTAGGGTAGAGTTTCCACGGCAGTTATGGCTAAATAGAAATGACCCAGTTTTTACAAATACTGAACACCCACATGTTTTGTCAGTTCCCAGGAGATCTGCAGATTCTGTAGACTTTTGAAAATTGTGTTACTCTCACTCTGGCAACAACTGATGCCAGCTGTAAACCAGCAGCAAAGAAAACCTGCTCCAGAGATACTGCTGAGCCACAGGATATGCTGAAAGAGCTCAGGGTCAGGCCCTTGCTCACTCAGAGAGGCAAGTAGCTGCAGACTCTTGAGAGAAGTCAGGAGGAAGGGATGTATCTCAGAGATTTTCTCCTTAGTAGTTGCGGGGCCTTTTTTGAGATGGAGATTGCCCTCATCTGCCCCCTGGTGCAAAAATACGTGAGTGAGAACCAGAGTCGGGATGTTTCCTGGCTTCTGGAGGCAGAAGTCAGGGCAGTACACAGTTACAGGAGTGTAGCAGGTGAGGGTGAGACCTTACTAGTCTTTGTTGCCCTCTGCAGAAGCAGCAGCACTGAATCACCCTCCAGCCCTCTCCTGATGCTGCAGCACTCACCCCACACCTTCTGACATGACACTGGGGAGAGAACTCCAAACAGAGGCACACCTCTCCAACCCATCATGTTTCTGGGAAACATCCTGTTTTACCTCCAACAGGAAAGGTCTGTCCTTTTTTTCCCCTTCACTTCTTGTCAAGCAAGATTTTTTTTCCTTCAATCTCTCACAGCTTCTCTTGGCTATAGTTCTGAAAATTACTCTCCTCCTGGTCAGAACCTACATTTAAGAGCTGCTTTACATTAACACACTTGTATTAAAATGTTCTCTGTTGCAATATTCTGATTTATCTATAGATCTTTATTTTTTGATACTGTTGCGTTTAACAGCTTTCTAATTTATATAGCCATTTGTTTGGGCTGTCAAAACATTTTTAACTTTAATTACTTTGTATCATGCTTCTGGGTATAAAACTGTCAGATAAATCTGAGTGTCTGCATAAACATGTGGGGAACTGCATGTGTTATCGCTCAAGAATTGCTGGTGGGCAGTTAGCAAACTCTTGTCTGGGTTCTGTGTTCATCTGCTGCAGAACAACACCGCTAGGATGAACTGCTGATTAGTTGTCAAATCACGTGCAGTTATGTCCTTGACGCTGCATATCACAGCAGACTATTCAGACTGTACAGCCCCTCAAGCAAAGGAGCTGACACAGCCAGCCTTACTCCAGTCAGTCAAAACCAAAGTGCTCATTTAGTAGGGCACCCCAGACAGTAGATTTTTTCTGCTTTTAAGGGAAAAAGTGGCACCATTTGCAGTACTAGGTGGCCAGCAGACAGTTGACTCCTTTGGCAGTTCCTAGGAGCCGAAAATGGTGTTTGCATTGGCCTTTCCAACAAGGATAAGCCTGTTTCTGTGCGCAGTCACAGGAACCATCTTTCTCCCACCT
This sequence comes from Merops nubicus, assembly GCF_000691845.1. Classification (NCBI taxonomy): domain Eukaryota; kingdom Metazoa; phylum Chordata; class Aves; order Coraciiformes; family Meropidae; genus Merops; species Merops nubicus. The sequence goes on from NW_008588859.1 coordinate 72,032, forward strand.
GGGAGAAGAGGAGATCTGCCACATCAGTGGCCCTGAGCTGCTGAGCTCAGGCCTTAACAGGGCCTGAGTGGTCACTTAAGCCTGTGCAAAGTAGCCTTGCATTCCCACCTAAGGGTCTGGACCAAATTAGGCAGAGGACCCATAGCACTGAGGCACAACAATGCCCAGATTCTGAGCTCCTCAAGGAGCAAGGCTGTCTGGGCTGGCAGTGGCACTACCTGCAGATGGGCTGCAGATGTGGTGCTCTGTGGGAGCAGTCATGGTGCTTTGCTGACACATAGTACTAGAGGTGTCCTGCCTACATCCCTCCAATACTCCTGGAGCCCAGCTTGACAGAGGTTACTTGAGTCTGCAAAGGCAGCATTTCCTCTGAGGAAGTCAGGACAACCTCAATCCCACCAGCATCTTGATGTGCTTGTTCAGCTGGACCACGTAGACATGTGAGAAGCTGCATCCACACTGGGGCAAGGAAGAGAATCATGTTTTTGCCTGCTATTTTCCATCTGGGAAGTTGTCCCTCTATCAACTACTCAGACCAGACTTGGTGTTGTCCAGTAATAGAACTCCACCACATAAGACTTTCCAGACCTCCCTGGACCTCTGGACCTAAGACCCAGTTTGGTTAAAACCTATAAAAAGTTGTTTCTTCGTATTTTTCCAGTACCACACAATAACTTCCTGTTCTTATGAATAGTTAGTAGTCCTTGGTGCACCTGTCAAACAGCTCACTGCTTGGAAGACACAGGGGAAAAAAATCCTTTAAGTATTTCACACATTACCTACTAACCTTCTCTTTGTTTGCTGTCCCTGTTTCTACTGCCTCCTTTTTTGTTCAGACCTGAAGCTCAACAGAGGTGGGACTGCACAGTGCCTGTGCAGAGCAGAGGAAGCCAGCTCTGCACTCCTATGCTACAGATAAAACAAGCTCTCAACCTACAAGGCACAGATAGAGGAAAATGTAAGAGGCAAAAAGACAGTGGGTGTGCCAATGACAGTGACTCCTATCACCCAGCACAGCCAAGGATCTGCTGCAACATTCCTGTGGCTGTTCTTTCAATTAATCCTGCTGCAAGTTGGGCACAAAGAAAAGCATTTTTTTGGCACATTTCCATCTACTCTTCACTTGGCTTGTGTCATGCTTGTGACTAATTTGCTATTTTTGCCGTTAAAGATGTATTGCCTCACTTTTTAATGAATAGGCTCTCTGAGGCAGAGAGAGAATTGCAGTGATCTTTTGATATATCCATCTTTACTCTTTCATTTTGTGCCTCAGGTGCTCAAATTGAATGAACTTTACTGCCATCTGGAGATGTAGTATTTTCATTTCTGTTTGTCATTCTACTTTTGAATTTTATTAAAGAGCCTTGTTCTGGGGTTTAAGGAATAAAAAGCGTTTTAGTGGTTTTGCTTACTGTAATGCTGTACCCCTCTACATAATGATTATGTACTGAAACAAAATTCAGCTCAGACATTTCACAAGAGGGTATAAGATTGAGCCAAGCAGCTAATCATACATGGTGGATGTGCCTGCCCTCAGTGTCAGGGGAGGATGACGCTAAGGCACTGCAGTCCCACTTGTCATCGGCCCTGGACCCAAGGAAACAAATAAGTCATGCCTTACACCTGAAACCTACCAGTAGCTGGAACTAGTGGAGTGCCAAATAGAGCAAGTGTCACAGGTAGAGTTTTGGATTTACCTTATTTTCTTCAGCCCTGGTATAAGCTTTTGTACCAGGCATAGCAGTGCTGTGCATGTGTAATGTTCCACCAGCTAAGACATATGCTGTGGTTGTGAATGTCTGCACGAAAGAGATATATGATCTTGTACAAAAGCCAGAAAATATCATGCCAGACCCTTGCATAACACATTACTAGACTCCCTTGGAACTAAGGACAACATTGTTTCAGTACAGAAACTAGAGGCTATCAAAGGAATCAAGTTTAAAACAAATGGAAGGAGGTGTTTTACCACTCAGTGGGAAGCAGATCTTTGAAGCTCCTTCACAAAGGAAGCTGTGGCTGCAAAACATTTGTATCCCATCAGAAGATTATGTTCATGTTTAGAAGACAGTAAATTACTCAGCAAATCACATTAGGCTCAGGAAATTGCCTGTGCAGAAAATAGGTGGAAGATGGGAGAGTACTGGGGACGTGGTGGGGGGCATATGCTTCTATTGTTCTTATGCTTTCCTAGACATCTGCTGATGGCAAATGCTGGACATGGGCTGCCAGGCTCAATGCACCTTCCTCTTGAGCCAGCACAGTCCTTATGTTGTCCTTTTATCATGACAAACCTAATGGCAGGAAGTAAAGGGATTGATGAAAAATAGGTGGAGTGCTGAAATTACAGATGATTTAAAATTGCTATTGTTTTCCCTTTGCACTTGAATGTTAATTTATGAAAGCTCCTACTCAGTAGGAAAGCAGTTCTGATATAATTCCACATAAACTTTTTTGCTACTTGGCATAATGAAAATCACCTTTCACTAAAGCACAATAACCTTAACTCAAACTCTTGCTCTTCACCTGCAGTCATTCTTACTTGTAATCTTACAATATTTATATCATTAGTTGGAAGATCTTTGAAGTTCTGTGTCTTTTTTCTTCAATGAGAGCCACACTTGTACATCGATGTCTACCTGGACTTCAGTAAGGCTTTTGACACTGTTTCCCACAGCATTCTACTGGAGAAGCTGGCAGCTCCCAGCCTAGGCAGGTGGACTCTTTGCTGAGTTAGAAGTGGCTGGATGGTTGAGCCCAGAGAGTTGTAGTGAGTGGAGTTAAATCCCGTTGGTGACTGGTCATGAGTGGTGTCCCTCAGGGCTCAGTTTTGGGACTGGTCTTGTTCAACATCTTTATCAATAACCTGGAGGAAGGGATTGAATGCACCCTTGGTAAGTTTGTAGATGACATGAAATTGAGCAGGAGTGTTGATCTGCTGGAGAGTCAGGAGGCTATGCAGAGGGATCAGGACAGGCTGAATTGATGGGCTGAGGTCAGTTGGATGAGGTTTAACAAGGCCAAGTGTCGGGTCCTGCACTTGAATCACAACAACCCCAGGCAGCGCTCCAGGCTTGGGGAGGAGTGGCTGGAAAGCTGCCTGGTGGAAAAGGACCTGGGGGTGCTGGTGGACAGCTGGCTGACCATGAGCCAGCAGGATGCCCAGGTGGCCAAGAAGACCAATGGCATCCTGGCCTGTATCAATAGTAGTGTGACCAGCAGACATAGGGAAGTGATTGTAGCCCTGTACTCAGCACTGGTGAGGCACGAGTACCGGGTTCAGTTTTCGGTACCACAGTATAAGAAAGACACTGAAGTGCTGGAGTGGGTCCAGAAGAAGGCAACAAACTTGGTGAATGGTCTGGGGAAGATGTCTTATGAGGTCGGCTGAGGGAACTGGGATTGTTTAATCTGGAGAAGGGAAGGCTGAGGGGAGACATTATTGCTCTCTACAACTCCTTGAAAGGAGGGTGGAGCGGTCTCTTGTCCCAGGTTATTAGCAATAGAACAAGACGAAATGGTCTTAAGTTGCGCCAGGGGAGGTTTGGATTGGACGTTAGGAAGAATTTCTTTACTGAGAGAGCAGTGAGGTATTGGAACAGGCTGGGGCGGGGGGGGGGGGGGGGAGCCTCCCTGGGAGGTGGTGGAGTCACCATCCCTGGAGGTGTTCAAAAAATTTGTAGGCATGGTACCTCAGGACATGGTTTACTGGTCATGGTAGTGTTGGGTGGATGGTTGGACTTGATGATCTTAGATGTCTTTTCTAAGTATTAAACACAGGGCAGGGTGAAGGTTTTTGCGATAAGAATGTTTTGTTTTACATTTGTTTAGAAGGAATATTGCTGCAGTCAAATAAATTATAATCCCAGTTATGTTCTTAATTGCTTTAAAGGGCTTGAATCTGAAGGTTAAAAAAAACCAACAAGAACTTTCTGCTCTTGAAATACCTTCAAGGCCAAGACTTTGATTAAATTGACATGAGCTGTTTAATGTCTAAGCTGCACTTACAAAGAAGAGAACAGCGCACTGAGAAGGATGGTAAATTCTTTGAAACCCATCACACCTTCCCCCACCAATCTCACCTGCTATTTCATGCCCCAGCCGCTAGCTGGAATTGCAGCACCTGTGGTGTTTCAGATGTTGTGCGCTGAGTTGCAACTAATTGTGTATATTAAGGTGCCATTTACACCAGGGATATTTTTCAGTCAATTCCCACTGGTTCAGTTTCACTAGTGTATGACCTCAATATCCATTCTGCACTCCTCACATGACCCACTTGTGGTCAGTTATCAGGCAGCTAAACCTGTGTCATCAGAGATTCAGTGAGACTAACTGTTAGCTTCCAATTACTAGTTGTTCAAGGTTTATCAAGCATTGTGTCTTTAATTAGGGAACAAAGATGTAAACTGCAATGTCCTTTACAAAGTCAGTCCTGTGGGAACAATTTCAAGAGCCAATTGCTGCTGCTGGATAGTAATTGGGAAACCAAAGGGATTCACATATGAATAGTAAATTAAGGTGCACGGTAGTAGCAGGAATTTATATGTGTAACGTTGGAGTTCTTAATGACCCCATTAGAAGGAATAAGGTCGTTTGTTATTTAAAGTATCAGGAGATACTGTGTTTCCTAAGGATACAAAGCATGCACAAGGTTAAGAAGTACAAGGGTGAGATGCAAGGGATTTTCTGTTGTCTATTTGCAAGTGCTGCCGAGGAGAGTTAGCCTTCTGGGACAAAACATTTCTTATGGGTTTTTAGTGACATATATCTTAAAGTCCCAGAAAGAAAGAGTGAAGATAGGCAAGGTTCTTTTATATGCCTCATTTTTGTGTGTCTGATTTTCACAGGGCAGAGCTGATGAGTGGGTGGGATTTATAGTGAAGAAACTAAGGGAATTTGAGTGCTTCAGGTGTTCTGGCTGAAGAACTGGATGGGACAGCACTTCCTAAAACCAGTAGGACAGACTCAGTTTTCTGTTGTAGAAACACTGAAGACTAAGAGCTCAGTTTTGCAAATCATACTATGGAAGCAAGCATTAAAGGCTGGAATAATCACCGAATACAGGTGAATATACTATATGGACACTTCCAGATTACAGCTCACAACACATTTTCAAAGGCCTGGTTTGAACAAAAGACTTAGTTCTGGGTTTCCCCACAGCACAGCTGAGCATTGATGTCATAATTTCTATTCTGGAAGACATCTCCTTAAAAATTATGAGAAATATTTGTGTTTAGTCCTGAGATAAAGGAGGAAAGGCATTTGCATAGCTTTAGTAAGTTTCACTGGATCTAAACACCAATTCCCACCTGTCACTCCTAAGACATAGCTTAGGGTGAGCCTCAAAACTCTAATCCAAGCCTCATCCAAATCCAAATCCATGTGCTACACCACCCAGCTCAGCCCAGGTAAGATATAGCTGAAAGAAAAATCTTACAAGTATGAGCAAAAACAATTGGATATTTCATGACAAGAGCATCATAAAACTGACAGAAATAAAGAACATTTAGACTTGAGCAGCTCTTTGCTGCCAGGTTGCCTAGACAGGAGTACTAATTGTAGCCACAGCTCTGGTACCCAAGTAGGCCACTTACACATGCAGAAGCTTTTCTGTCTGTTGGAAGTGGTGAAGCCATTTTAAAATCCTGTAAAATTAACAGAAAAGAGTGCCAGGATGCTTAAATCTTACTCAGAATTCTTGGCAATAAGAGTCGGTCTCTTCACAAGAAGAGGCAGAGCATGTGAAATTTTTGGGAGAAACAGAAGTTTAAGCCTCCAAGCTTCCCTCAGCAATTATTCATGTAGCACACTGTTACCATTGTTTCAGAAGGCTTTTTAGGCTGTCAGCCTTCCCTGAGAGTGAGGGCAGTCACCAGTGACTACAGGCTGCAGCTGGATGCTTTCTCTAAACATCTGGGAGACTGGATCTCCAGCTCCAAGTCCTCTGAGGAAAGCAGAACACCACTGCTACAAGAGATACCTTGCCTTCAATCACCTATATTCAAGGTTAACGACACCCTTCAGCTGGGTAAATGTAAGGAAATACATACGATTTTTGTTTTTCTTACAGACACATGACTAGCTTTCAGTAGTATTTTGTCTTTCCTAAAACTGCATTTCCTAGACTTGGAAAGGGTAGCACTTAGCAGTATAACATCACAAAATAGTAGTGCAACTTCTGCTCACACATAACAATGTGAGAAAGACTTGTGCTAGTAAAGTCTCAAAGGTACAGACCTTCCAAGTTAAATATATATAGAGAGAGTTCTTTACAACTGGAGCACCATCTGATGAACTGTTATTTTGCTACTGATACCTATTAGTTTGCTTTTAAAAGAAGTTCCATAGAACAAGGAAATAAGCCTGATTTTATGTAGGTTTGTGTCCTGTACCTCTGTAGTCATATCTTCACAATAATCGCTTTTTTTCACTCTATGTTTTGCCTAGCACTGCCTTCAGATTCCCTCCGCATTCCTAGAACACCTCCTTTACTCCTCATAGAATGAAAATGAGACAACGTGTTTCCATGTTACTTACATGATGACAACTGATGACCAGCCAGGCAGCCAAAAAGGCCGTGGTTGAACTTTACTTTTTCTCTGCTGTCAGTGGAGAAACCAGTTCAAAAGGTTTCTTTCAGCCAACTTTCAATTTCCCTCAAGATTTCTATGCAGTTATTTAGTTTTGAAAAATCTGTTCCTATCAAAATTTCTTGAGCCTATTCTCAAGGTACCAGTATGCACATGACCAAAAAAATGATCATTTAAGCTCCTACTCCTTCAGAACCCAAGTCTAATAGTTTTCCCTCATCTGCTTTTTGTCGAGTGAAATAGGTTAGTCCACTTAATAGTAATTTTTCAAGGCATTGTAGTGTGAAGCTGGTCAATATTTTTAATAGCTATGCATGGTAACCAGTATGTGTAATTACATGTATCGATTTAAATAATAGGTTTTATAAATAAAGCACCAGTTACTACATTACCAAAGTGCTCCATTAGTGATTCTGCAATCCAAGTGAATTGGTCCTGGTAATTTATGGTATTTTGGTGACCGGGTTTCAGGAACCCCCTTTGTCATGATGTCAACTTTTATGCTATTCATTGCCAGCCTTTTAAACAAATAATCAGCTGAGGCTGGCTGCTTATGCTAATAGCTTGTTAACTTCTCTGGCAGGGGAGAGACAATCTAAATGCTTGAACCTGGGTGTGAGTGCAAGTTGCATACTTAGGTGCCTGCACTCAAGAGTTGACAGTTACTTTTAGTGGACAAGGTGCCTTCTGGGTCTGCAGTTTTCCAAGAAGGAACGTTTCCAAATGGTTTTAGGAATCACCTTGCAAATAAAAGATGATAGCCATGCTGAACATTCCTTCCAGTGTTGGTCTTGACTTCCGTTTGCTGATTCTCCCATTTGTATTTCATGTGGGTAGGGCAGGAAATAACCAGATGAGGTACTGGCCTTGTTCCCTTGTTGTCAGCATGCTTTTATCTCACTTCTATCTCAAGAAGCATGCACTGGAACTTAGCCCTTCAAATATTTCTGGAGGCCGCTGTCAGCTCCCATAACTGTGACAGAGCTCTATGTGGACACAGATGACAACCCAGCAAACTGACGTTAGACTAAATAGTGCTCTGACATGCATCTACGTGCATGAAGAGGTCTAAGAAAATATGAGTGAAAGGTCAAATTCCATTTTCCCTTAGTGAAATTCTGTTTTGTCTAACACCTCCGCAGTGTTCTGACTGCCATTCTCCCTGCAAGCTCATCGACTTTCCAATGATGAATGATGATTTGATCCAAATCAACTACTCTTTTCAACACACAGAGTTCATTACCTACATATTTGTCCTGTACTCATCCAAAAAAAATTTTAAAATGTTTTACATTGTACCTCTTCCTGGAAACAGCAAGGTTACTTATGGATGGCTTTGTCGGAAGTGAAGAAGAACAAGTCAGATGAGAGGAATAAAGGCTGGTGGGAGTCAAGGAGGTCACCTGCAGAAAGACTGTAGACATGAGCTGGTTTCTATGAGCTGTTGTATGGGACACTCTGGTTGTAGAAGAGAAAAATAAGTTGCAGTAACCTCAGATCTTCAGCTATGAACTGTGTGTTTTCTCTACTCCATCCTTAGGAGGAGGCAGCAGTGGGTGATCATTTTTCTGTGCCTGTTCTAAAGGGATTATCCAGTCCATACCAGCACCAGGGTCCTGAAAGTGACCACAACCACCATCAGGATAACCACAGCTTTGTCCAGAAAAGTGGAGGTCATTAAGTGGAAATTCAGTCACCACTGTGGAAGAAATGCGGGACCACACATCTCCTTAAGAGAACAGGTAATGTACCCTTTAGGCTCACAGTCAACTTTAAGTTGCACTATCCAGAGCAAGCAAGCCACAGGTTAGAGCAGCACACCCGCCTCCCTAGGCCTTTGTTCATGAAGCCACATCACATTTTCTATGCATGCGTAAAATTAAAAAACCTGTGAAACTGAAAAATCTTTACTGAGGTAAAAATAGATAGCATTAGGCACCAAAAGATGTTCTTTCAGTCCTAACCTTTAATTCCCAAATTATTCTTAACTTTGAGAAGGTAATTCTCAAAACTTCAACTTTGCAAATAGACAGACAGAAACCCTGTTTGCTAATTATGATTTATCTCATAGTTTCTAAATTATGCTTCTTCAAGGCCACAGCTGAACCACTCCACCTGAATCTTTACAGTGGTTTTTTTTTCTAGATTTACCCTCAAGAGGAGCACATTTTCATTATGTTCTAACAAGTGGTGGTATAAATAAAGGGAAAGAAGAAGCAAACTACTTCCTTTCCCCAAATACTCAAATGCTTTAAGTGGCAACTAGACTGACCATCTAGGATTCATTAGGAAAAAACAAAGTGTATTTCCTTCACACCACTCTACCAGAGTCCAACTAAACTCATAAGTCTACTGGCTTTAGTGCAAAGAGAGCAAGTTTTCATACTCTTGTCAAAGTGAATAATTTCCACAGCTTCTGATCCAGCTTGGGAAAACAAAACAAAACAAAAAACAGCAGTATAATAACAGATTATTCCACAGTCTCTAGCCTGGCTGAGGAAAGTTAAGTATGATCAGTGCTAAGGACTGACTCACAGGAGTTATTACCTACACATTATTTCCTTCACACTTCTTTCTCCACATGTTCCTCTTTTCTCAGTCAAATATTTATTAATAATAATTTACAAAGTAGAAGGGACCAAATGGAGGCATTGGGTTTTTTTGCTGTGCTGACAACGCACAGAACCCAGTTCTTCATGTATTCATTAGACACATGTAGTCACTGCCAAAAGGTGGTATTACATAGTTACTTGCCAGCAACAGCAGCCTTAATGTTCAGATGAACCTTGATCATTCTCATTATGCACACGTTTTCTTGATGCTGTGATCTGCAAGCAAACATCAGAAGGGCCAGTAGCACACTCCTTAGGGATCTTGGTGAAGCATGAAAAAGCAGAGCAGCTGAACATGACTTTCATTCATCTTGAAATGCAGACTGCCAGAATCTTCTTCCTTTTTCCTGTTCCTTATGGGTTTGCTTTTGGTATCAGCGGCAACTTAATATGCTTGGCCAAAGAAAGATGCAGAAGGCAATTACCTCCTCTGTTGAATTTCCACAGCCTTCACCTGAGCAGTAATTCAGCTGAGGACAAATGTGGGTAAAAGGTATTTGCCTCCTTTAATTAGGACAATACATCGCTTATTCACTGCTCAGTGCTTAGCCTGGGCTACAAGACAAGCGAATGTTGTTGACTTTGATACACGTGCTTCTCTTCTCAGTGGATGTGCTAACACAAGGAAACAGGAACAACAGAGACAACAATAGTCAGAGAAAATAAATACTTCTCCGACAAAGGAGAGAAATAATACAGAAAAAAAAAAAGTACTGACTTCTATTATTCTATCACATCTTCAACTACCTCAGAAACACTTTTGAGATCTTTGTAGCTCTTTAGGATTTCTAGACAACCTATTAAGGATAAGCAAGTTGGTTATGTCACCCAATAACAAAGGCTGGCAAAGTTACGGGAAATATAAAATCATAAGGAATCTGTAAGGATAATAAAAAATACCTCTGTATTTATAGGTATTCCAGTACCTATATTCCATGTTTGTATACAAAGTGGCCAGGTCTTTGAGGCTGCTAATTTACCATTATCCTTGAGTGTGTGTATAGCAGGAGGGAATCAATCTGCAACAAAACTGGCAGATGTTGTTCACAATGTTTATATGTATGTATTTATATATATATTTTGTTACATAAATCTCGGATTTTACAGAGTAGTTCTTCGCATATTCCTTGCCAATAGATTATTAATAGTAAGCAAAAAGATATGGACAGCATTTAATAAGAATTATTTGATGAGGTATTTAAGAATGTTAAGTATACTAGCACTGTGTTCAATGCCAAGCTTATTTATAGTAGAAAGTAATTGCAGTAATAATGTAATGTTGGATGTTATGTACACCATTATGCTCTGTTTTATTAATTAAATAGTAACTTTTTAGGTTAAGAGATCTGCTGACACTCCTGTGTTGTCTTTTCAGTGAAGAAAAGGCTTTAACAAATGATGTCACAGAGCATCAGTCAGTCTGTTGGGTTTTTACTTTAGGACTTTTTAAATTAACAGCCTAATCATCATGGTGTTTTAAGAGCATTAATCAGGAGGAACACCTTTGCCATGTGTAGAAGATGTCATAGCACTTCTCCAGGATTTTCACTGTAATTCAGCCTTCATTACCTGGATCATTACAGTAAAGTGCATTTTCAGACACTGTGGTGCCATTACCAGAAGCAGTATAGCACTTTCCAAAGAAGATACTTTAAGAAGATATATTGGGAATGGAGGGAATTTGCAGCTGGTGAACTGTGTATTTACACTTACGTCAACCAAGACACAGATGAGACGCACTGTTGTAGGTAAAGCACCAATATTGACTGTGAAAACAAGCACCTTTACCTCTGAGGGTGTGGCTCAACATAAAGTTAATCTTGCGATCAAGTATTTTCTTTCATTACACTTGCTTCCATTATGCTTTTTTCTCTGAGCATTCTTTTTCACTACAACATTGTCTGAGGGTACAAAAATGAAGGATCTATGCAGAGTACACTGAAAAGAAGGGAAGTGTAACTGTCTGCTGCCTTGAGGGGGTATCTGCGTGATTTTTTCCTGTTAGCTGTGCCCTCCAAGTGAGGTGTCCAGCACAGTAAGTCAAGGTGCAAAGGGCTCTTCTCTCTTTTTTTTTTTTTTTTTTTTTTTTTGTTTTGTTTTGTTTTGTTCCGGTTCATCACTGAAGGATATTCTGTACCTTTCTTTTGCATTACCCACACAGATAGAGAGTAGACAGATTCTTTGGCTAGACAGCATCTACTCTGACCCATTTAAGGCATCTCTAGTTCCTCCATAAATATATTTTTTTTAAAAAATAAATCCATAAAACACTTTAAAAAGAGTTCAGAAGGATCTTGGAAAGCCCAAAAACTTCCTACAAAATTTACTTTAAGAGAAGGTCAAAGAAAGCACATAAGGTCTATTGCAGCGTCCTTAAGGAAAGTGGTTGATGTAGTTGTCAAGACACACTCCATGATATTTGCAAAGTCACAGGATCCAGGTGAAGTCCCTGGTGACTGGAAAAAGGGAAACACTGCACCCATTTTTGAAAAGGGTAGAAGGGAGAACCGTGGAAGCTCCCAATCCACCAGCTTCACCCCTGTGCCTGGGAAGATCATTGAACAGAGCCTGCTAGAAGTTATGCTAAGGCACATGGAGGACAGGGGGTCTCACTGAAAACAGTGACTGTGGCTTCACCAGTGTCAGGTCCTGCCTGACCATCCTAGTGGCCTTCTTCAATAGAGTGCCTACCTCAGTGGACAAGAGAGGAGCATTGGATAACATCTATCTGGACTTCTGTAAAGACTTTAACACAGTCTCCCCCAACATCCTCATCTCTAAATTGGAGAGATACGGATTTGATGAATGGACTGTTCAGTGATAAGGAATTGGTTGGATGTTTGCAATCAGAGAGTAGTGGTCAGTGTCCAGATGGAGATCAATGACAAGTAGTGTCCCTCAGAGGTTAATGCTGGGACCAGTGCTGTTTAATATCTTCATCAATGACATAGACAGTGGGATAGAGTGCACCTTTTGAAGGTGACACCAAGCTAAGTGATGTGGCTGACACAGCTGATGCCATCCAGAGGGACCTGGGCAAGCCTCAGAAGTGGGCCCATCTGAAACCATTGGGACTACACATGATGCCATCCAGAGGGACCTGGGCAAGCCTCAGAAGTGGGCCCATATGAACCTCTTGAGACTCAACAAGGCCAAGTGCAAGGTCCTGCACCTGGGTCAGGGCAATCTCCAGTATCAGTACAAGCTGAGTGATGAAGGAATTGAGAGCAGACCTGTGGAGCAGGACTTGGAGGTACTAGTGGGTAAAAAGCTGGACAGGAGCCAGCAATGTGTGCTCACAGACTAGAAGGCCAAGCATATCCTGGACTGCATCAAAAGAAGCAGGGCCAGCAGGTCAAGGGAGGTGATTCTCCCCTTCTACTCTACCGTGGTAAAATCCCACCTGGAATACTGTGTACAGCTCTGGAGTTCTCAGCACAAGAAAGACATGAACCTGTTGGTGCAAGTCTAGAAGAGGGCCACAAAAATGATCAGAAGGCTGGAACACTTCTGCTGTGGAGAAAGGCTGAGAGAGTTGAGGTTGTTCAGCTCAGAGAAGACAAGGCTCCAGAGAGATCTCATTGCAGCCTTCTAGTGCTTAAAGGGGGGTTATGAGAAAGGTGGAGAAAGTCTTTTTAGCAGGGCTTGTGGAAACAGGACAGGGAGTAACAGTTTTAAACTAGAAGAGGGTAGATTTAATAAGAAAGCAATTTTTTGCAGTGAGGGAGGGTGGTGAAACATTGGAACAAGTTTCTCAGAGATGTGGTAGATGCCCCATCCCTGGACACATTCAAGGTCAGGTTTGACAGAGCTCTTAGCAAACTGATATAGTTGAAGCAGTCCCTGTTCACTGCAGGGGGGTTGGACTAGATGAACTTTAAAGGTCCCTTGTCATCCAAACCATTCTATGATTCTGTGATTTTGTGATAAAAACTTCTGCACACACTCACAATTTTTCGGTAACAGCAAAATTTTTTTGCTTCTAAAAAGCTGGCCAGTACTCTTCATGAGTAACGTGGCCACTGTAAGACAGATATTTTTCCCAGAACAGTACTATTATGTACTCCTTAGGGAAAAGATATACTTCTATACACTTAAACATCTATCCCCAAAATGGCAGCAGTCTAGCAAGGATATATTTTAATTGATCTTCCTGCTTAATTATATCTGTGTGAGAATTATCACGCACTTTAATTAGGCACCTGTTCCCTCTCCACTCACAACAAAAAAGATTTCAACTAGAGTGAAAAAATAAAATTAAGAGAGCACTATCCTTTTCACTCTTTTTTTGCACTAGATGATTAGAGGAAAACTGGCTTGAATGTTGTGACATTTATCCAGGACTCCAGTAAGATTTTATATAACAAAATAACAAGGCTCAATTCTGTTTTCAGATAAATTATGTAAATGCAATGCTGTGTTAAGTCCATTAGCAGATTTGATGTTCACCAGTTTCTGTACTGAGAGCCTATCTTTGGTCCTTTTATACTCATAGATCTGGGGAAGTAACGATATTCCTTCCATTCTCAAAATACCTCAACACAAATTTGCAAGGTGAAGAAGATACCTTCTAGAAGCTGACATTTGGAAGGAACACTGAATGTTGCAAATTGTCTAGGTGGAGAATTGCTAAGTAATGAGTTGCAGCTCTTGCGCATGAGGCAACATATTTTTGCCATTTTACCAACGATTAATCCCCACTGATGGAATTCATGGATACAAGTAGTTATTGGCTTAAATAATTTCATATGATGTGTAGAAAGGTTTGTGGCGCTGGGTCCACAGAGCTCTTGTGTGTGTAAAGACCAGAAGCCTGCAGGATGAATTTCTATCCCCTTGTTATAGCTCTGAGAGCTGACTATATTGCAAGGGAAAGCAAAAAAATTAAAAATTAGAATGACAGGGTAAATTTAGGCCACTTATCTTATGTGGAGGGCTGTACCTTGTTGTAGTAGATAAATAAGGCCCAGGAAAACAGGCAGGTGGGTTGTATTCCAGTTTTTCCAGCATGTATTCCTGACAGACATGTACACCTGACACATCTGTAGCTACACACATCTGTTCCCCTGCTAGCGTGATAGTACCACCCTGACACTAGGCAAGGACAAGCTGCCAACCCAAACATGCTGAGCTGCTGCCTCTCCTTGTTTGTTCCTCGCTTGCTGTGTTCATGGACAGGCAAGCCTCAAAGAGCTGCCTCTCTTCTACCCACTGCTGCCAGTGGCTGGTGTCAAAGG
>NW_008588859.1:86501-165643 GCF_000691845.1 Merops nubicus
GCCTCTCTGCTACCCACGGCTGCCAGTGGCTGATGCAAGAGAGTTATGAAATGTACTCCCCAGCTCTGCTGCTCAGACACATCACCTGCACCAGGATTCATCCCTGGGGCATGTAATGTACCCAGGAGATTATACCCTGGCACCTTTTCTTGGCAGCAGGGGAAGGCTGACAGCCCCAGCAGGAGTTGCTTTTGCTTCAGCAGCAGGCACACTTCCAGCTCTCAACATAGCCCAAAGTCTCATTCCTTTCTCTTTGATCACTGCTGACATTCATTGTTATTCAGGGAGTGGATGGAAGAGGAGCAAATCAAGGAATGAAGGTGATCCCTAAAACCTAGTGATCTGCAGGGTGCCTCTAGGAGGAGCCTGTTTGTTATTTTCTGTCCCCCATGCCTCCTTCCACCGTCTCTGGGCCAAGCCCAGGCCTGTTGTTTAAATAGATTTTGTCAGAATGTAATACTAGCTTTCTAACACCTGTTTGCATTTTCATAGAGACTAACATAGGAAGGAAATGTTGTTCTAAATCAGCATACACATGGTCCTATCTCAGGTTGCATCCTTCCTGGGGGTAGGGAAGCACTCGGATGTTTTTCTTGTAGTTCCTTTTGCATAGTGTGGGCTGACCAACCTTTCCCATCTGTTACTGTCACTATCCTTTTTGGGACCATAAGGGAAAGGCTGTCCTAAGGACCTCGTAACTAGTATTTCCATGTCAGAAGATGGAGGATATTGTTATTGATACTAGAGCTACCATAGCAGCCCTTTAAATGACTGGTGTTTTACCTTGTGTGACCAAATTCAATAAAATTGTAAGACTTATTCTGTTATGAGGAACTTGTACTCTAGACAGACCTGATTGGAAAAATATGCTTTGGGAAACTGAGGTACAAAGTATTTTCATATGTCCCTAGTTCTACAGAAAAACAAACAAGCAACAACAACAACAACAACAAAAACAAAAAAGCAATTCTGCCATCAGTAAAATAGATTCCTTCAGGAGTAATTTTGTACTCAAGGAGATGTTAGAATATGGTAGAGAGAGGCAAGAATGTACATAAATATTTTTCTGAACCAGCATCAAGTTTTGGTCAGTGTTAAATACTAGTATGAGTACAAAATTAGTCCTGAACTGTAGAGGGACAGCAGTATGCACAGCTGAAAGGCTGGGAGAGCATTATGTTTCACATTCGACTGAAGCCAAGGAGGGGGCAGTCTGGACTTCCCCATGGCCCCTCAGGTTTGTGGCACCTCACTGCTGGGTCAAGGAGATGAGATGGGGATCAGCAAGAGTCGTGGCACCTCTCCACCTCCCTCTCAAGTTCAGACTGGACAGTGCAGGAGGCAGGTTGCTCCCTCCTGGCCAAGACCTTGCCTGCTAAGATGACTGAAGGCAGCTGAACCCCTCATTGGCAAATATCCTCAGTGAAAAGGACAGCAATCTTTCTCCAAAGCAAAAGCCTTCCCCTTTATTTTCTGGCTAGAGGAGAAGACAGGGTGAACTACTTTGCGTGGAATGGGCTCTGCCCTGAATCAATGTCATAAATGGAAATTGTCTTCCTCTTCAAATGTTCTTTATTCCAGCCTTGCATGTCTGTGCACCTTCTGGATTACATCTGGAAAAAGGAGCCAAAGACCACGCTCATTTGAGATCTCAGAGCTTTTTTCCAGACCTAAGGAGGTTTGAACATGTTTGCATAAGCAAGCCAAGTTGGTTTGTCACTGCAGGATGAATTTGGTATTTGACAGGCTTATAAAATCATTAAGAGGTGGAGCAAAAGGAAAAAAAAAAAGAATCTATGACAATGCTAAATACTGATCTGCTTGAAAGTTTCCTAATTGTTTTATCCACTAATAATGTCCTAAAGTTTTTTATAGCACATATATAGAGGAATGTAATAGCAGAGGACTCCTCTAAATTATATCCCAGTCCATGTAGCCATCTGGCATTGTCCCACATTATCTTCATTATAGTTTAAATCAGTAAGGGCTGCAAAAATTCAATCTAGATGCAGAGATCCACTTTGCTTCATCAATTAAACCAGTACAGCGAGTAATAAATCATAGAGAAAATGTATTCTTTCATTATACTGACAAATTATTTAGCATGCTAAAAAAGGTCAGGAAAGTCAGCTGGTAATACATATGAAGTTGAAAACACTTCTAGAAAAGTAAACAAGTACTTTTTTTTTTAACTCAGAGAGCAGATGGTGTAGAGCAGTGTCAGATAATGTATTAACATCAAAACAGGAGAGTCCCATTATATTTCCAAAGGAGACAAAAAATAGGTGATTGCCTAAAATTAAAAAAAAAAAAAAAAAAACCAGAGCATAAAACCAGAAACAGTTTGAAGTAGACCTAGTTTGGTATCAAATCAATGAACAGATGTGAGTATGAAGCATTTTTATTTGACTTGGAAATTAGCCAAATTCAAAATTAGTGTTATGTTTGCTAATAAATTAAAGGTGAATTATGAGTGGTGCATTTTTCTTGCTTACACTGATAACAGTACAAATGCATCTGGTTTTTTGACTCTTACAGCAAAGTATCTAGACTGACGCTGAAAAAGACCAAAAATTGGAGTAAAAATTGAAGATAAAGTAATTTGTCTTTGTTGGTGGACCTGTAGGGTGGTATACCATCTGAGGACAAAAGAAGTAATTCTGATCATTTCTGGTATTCAGACTTCTTAATCAAGTACACTTATAAATACAGAATTAGGAAAATTTTACATCTTATCATTTTTACAGTTTAAAAATTTCAGGTGGCAGATACTAGCCTAGATATTTTCACTCAGCCCCACATAAAGATGATGATCCAAACAGCTCCTCCACTGGTCATCTTCCTAGCATTTACCATGCAGTTTTTACCTAAACTCACTGATCTTCAGTATTGAGTCTTAGGAGACTTCTTCCACATGTGGTTCTAGCTGAGGGGAACACTGAAACACCACATCTTGATTTCAGCTGGAACCACCTGCTTCTAGAATACGATTTTCCGTAAGAAGTACATCCATTTGCTAATTTTAGATAAGCCATCAGCTATAGACCTCTACAAAACCAGCCTCAATCAATATAGTCCCTTTCATAGATGCGCTACAGCCATATCTTTTGATGCAACACAGGGCACGGTGCCACAAAATACCTATGGGCCCTGCCATATGTTTTGTAGCCCCCTGCTGAAAGGCGTAAGACAACTACCTGCACAGTCAAACAGCTCAGCTGAGACCTAGATCCCTTCCAAGGGTAACTGTCCTTTGTACAATGAGTATTGAGTGGCTACATCCCTGCTGTTGGTAACACAGGTGCTTAAAGCAGCTGGGAAGAAGTTAGGTGTCACATGAATGGCTCCTGATCTGGAGAGCGTTTGTTTGGTGGCATAAATAATTTCCTTTCCCAGAGAACTGAAAGGACTTAACCCACAGAAAAGTTTAACTTTGGCTGTTCTGCCAGGTTTGAGGAAGAGAGTGCTGAAGGAGAGAAGAATCAGCTCAGGGAAGAAAATTAATTGTAAACCTTCACACTGCTGTAAGGGTTGGCAAAGGAAGAGAAAGCAGCAAGAGATGTAGTATACACTTGTGCTTGCTACTCATTAAGTTTCTGCTGTAACCACTTTGGAGATGCAATCCTGAACTGGGACATGCAGAAGTGGCACCTTTCTCTCCAGACTTTTGGGGTCAGAAAGAGCAGAAGCGGAGACAGAGGCACAGCTAGCTGGAGGTGGGAAGCCTGAGGCTATGAGCTGCCACTGGAGCAGGAAGGCTTGTACTCGGTTGTCTGGAACTCTCCTGATGTGTGTCTGAGGAAGATGTTTCCAAGAAGCTGAGTCTGTTGCCTTGGCCTCTAGTGAACCACATGCTCCTCTCATGGTCAGAGAGATTAGATTGAGCTTTTGGCAAAGAGCGGATAGCCCATCCTGTGCAGAAGCACAGTCTCTGGGGACATGAGCAGTCTAGGCAGGATTGCAGTATTGCAGGACTGAAGGCTGTAGAATTACAGACAGTATTAGCCTTTGCCTGTCTGTCTGTGGACATCCCTGGGGTTTTTTTTGAGTCTTTGGAATGCTGCAAGTTTCCAAAGACATGTACTCTGCTTCTCCTGCTGCTTAGAATCTTTCTGGAGTGTTGCATGAAATGAGGTGATCTTGAGACCATTCAGTCAATTTTTCCATAACCTTGTTCTGTGAAGGAGCCCATTAGTAGTAGTGACTCCAGCCATGGCTAAGTAATGACTTGTTCTTCCCACAAAAGTTCTTTGAGACACCCTGGGTCCCAACATTCGTGATTTGAGAATCCTGGTGGTGCCACACAGCTAGCAAGATGAGCAACTCATTCTCTGTTAATAACTTTCTAGGCACATTTAATAGCAGAACAATAATGAGGCAGGGACAAAACTCACACTGTTTTTATCACAAGCTTCCCAGTCCCTGAACCTGGAAAGCTTTCTCTGGGATGCTTCCAGCAGAGCAAGACTTAGAAATCTGTAGAAAGTAGCTACAAACTGATAACGCCAACCAGCCACTCTGAGTCTTGATAATAATACTCATGGATAATCACATATTCTCAGATAAAGCAAAAATAATTAGGAGTAAGGCAAGTGCAGATCAGGGCACAGACCAAAAACTGACCTGCTGTGCTCACAGAGGATGTCAACCAGTAGCTCTTGAGCTCTCAAGATACAGTTCTCTGTTTCACCCCAAAGATCCAGCTGTGCTCAAAGGCTAGACATATTTTGATACTCCTTTGAAGGGCTGAGTAGCAGTAATCCACCGTGGCATTTACACAGTGCTTCTCTCTTTGGTGTTTTACAGACATTAATCAATTAACTCTTGTGTCTCCCCATGGAAGAAGAAACTAAAACGGCTCTTCAAGGAATAAGGAGATTGAGAAAGAGGAGCTAAACACCTTTTCATAGCTTACCAAGTTTTAGTCTCAGTGGAGACTGCTGAAATAAGGAGGCTTCGTCAGCCCCAGCTGCTCTCACACCACTAGCCCACACCTTCCCCTCTCTGCGACAGCAATATGAATGTCTCCTCCTCTGTTTGTGCTTGCCGCGTCCCAGGGCAGCAGCGTCATATTCTCAAGTATGCGGGTAGATGTGGTCATGCCACTGCCAAGGTAATTTATAATAGGTACAAAATCTTGCTCTTAGAGTGGTGGTAAGATATATGGACATAGTAAAGGCTTATTAAAGACTAAGCCATACTAATAAAATGCAAAGGCTGTCATTTAGAATGGAAAATCCTATGATTTAAAGACAGTGGCCAAATATTGGATCATCTTATATATTGTTAATAAATCAGAACAAGCAAGGTACAGAATATCTGGTGTAAAAGTTAAAGTTCTTATCTGAGTCCCCAGGGTAAGGACTCTGGGCTACCTGTGCTAGATAAACCCCAACGCCTATGTAAGAGCATATATACTGGTGGCTTTATGTACAGTCTGCCAGTGCTGACATGGCTCAGGGGTGACATTTTGTGGAGAAGGTCCTTCTGTCACCCCTCTTTCATGTCTGTTTGTTCAGGTGTCTGCAGTCTGGTGCAAAGAGGCTCTACAAATAGGATATGCACAACTAAACAAGTACACAGCAAATATTTACTATCTGACATGGACAAAAGATAGCTGGGATTTTGTGAGCTACAAGACAGAACTATATTCACCACTTAGAAAGCACACAAAGAGTCTTTGCTGGTCCAGTGGGCATCACCCAGGTGGGAGCACCTGCCACTCTACAGTTGGCTCCCTAGACCAGACCCTTGGCTTTACTACCCAAACATCTTCTGCTAGTTCCATCAATACCAAGGAAACCAAATAACCCAACAGACAGCTCCCCATTTCTTTCCATTAGAAGTTTATTCCTCCTCATATCACAATCTTTCTTATCAAATTCTTGAGTTACCTTGATCCCCTTGCTGTAATTTCATCTTTGTTACCCGTATTTCTTATTTTCTAGATACATTTGCCTGGGTCTTTGTCACAGGTCAGCAGCTTCGCCAGCATTCTAAGCCAGGGTCATATAGCCATGTGGGAGTAGAGGGGAGGCTTGAATCCCTGGAGCATTAGCAACCAAGCCCTGGAGAAGGGAAAGAAAACAGAAAGGAGGGTGCAAAGCCCTCTGTGGCACCATTAACCAATCTGTTCTGTGCCTTGATGGAAAACATTTAACCTCAGACATTAGCCACTCTTAAACACTTTATGTTAGACTATGCACTGATTTACTCCCTGACAATCCAACAGAAGACTGAGGTTACGAAAGGTTAAAGAGCAGAAAATTTAATAGATATTTATAGCACCTGAGAAACTGGAAGAAGTACTCATGTATAAACTGTGGTCATCTGCAAACTCAAAGGAAGGAGGAAATAAAATGGTAATTTGTGTCTGAAGAACACAGGGCACAGGTATCCATGCTTACCAATGTCTTCCCTGTGTAGTACTGCTGAATGAATGCAGTGTGACTGTTCATGTGAGCAGGTTGTGGCTTATATGATTGCAACCTTTGATGTTTTACCCATCACAGTCTTGTTCCTGAGGCACTGACAATTAATCCATAATCTTGAATCACATCATTTTCTGGTGATCAGCATAGAAATCTCTTCATGCAGAAACCCTAACTTTCCCATCTTTCTCCATCTAGGTGCATCCTTTGGCTTTTGGGCAGCTAGGCTATACTGGTTGTTATGACAACAGCCTCCATCTGGGGTCTGTAACACATTCATCCCCCTGGGAATGGCATGCCTTGTCTCTGATCATTCTTTCAGCCCTAGCATTCTTCATGTTTTGCAAATAAGAAAACTTAAAAGCTGTAGTTTCACAATAATGGAAGAAATTCACTGAAAAATCAAGTAGATGTATTAAGATTAAGTTCAATGATGAAGATTTTCCTTGGTTACTGCAGTACTTCCAGTTGCCTGTGATTCTGGCTAATCAGAATCCCTGTAGTGTTCTTTAAGACTGACATGTCCTGGAGAGTTTTAGGTCTGTTTCTTTTCTGCTTTTATGACTAATGATGGCTACAGGAGCCACCTCTTACAATTGTTTTGGACAATCTGTGTTTTTTTCCTCCCAGTGTATGCAGAAATACCTCTTCCTTGTCACCCACCCACCCACTCGGTTCCCTCCCCACCCCCACATCCATCTTCTGATTTAACAGTCTCTTACCTCCAAAGACCAGCTGCAGTGATGTTATGTGCTAAAAATGAGCTTGTGTCATTTTTTATTCTTTTTTCATTGAAGTCTCTTAATTAATATTTCTATTGCATGCCTGAATTACAGCACAGATACCTTCAAGTTTAAACAGTATTTTCAACTACCAGGTCTTTTAAGACACAGTGGCACAGCTTTGTGAGTCATGTATTCAAGAAGTTATTACCCAGCTAATAATCATATGCTTTACTAACCTGGAAAACAGTTCACTCTCAGCACCACAGGAAGTCTAAGCACAATCTCTCAGCATCACAGAAGGTCTCACTACGATGTCTTGATCTAGATGAATGACAAAATTGGAAAGTGAATTGCCTTGATTGGTTGAAGTTTCCTTACCCACCTGTACCTTCAGATCCCCCACAGGAGCACAGTCACACCAATACTGACAAATATGCATTAATTTAAATGCTGCACTATTTGTTTTCACCACTTCCAACTAAAGTGCAGCTGTCTGCATGACCTGACATGTTCCCTCAACGCAGAATTTCAACAGCCACTACAGAAGCTGGTGCAGCCCCCAGAGTTCCCATCTAATGCCTTCAAACCACAGGCTAAGCTGTTCAAGTTTTCTAGTTTAATATTTATTTTATTCAGTTACAAAATTCCCAGATGCCCTACTGCCAGTTCATAAATGACAGAATATGCTTGTTTCCTCCTAGCCAAATTAAGCCAGGAAGGTTAGAAAGTAGCACAACCAAAGCACATAATGTGAGCCACCAACCAACAGTAAGAGACGCAGTACAGGAGTCATTAATTATTTCATGTCCATGAGAAGGTCTCATGACCAGAGCTCATAAGAGTTGTGGATGACTCAGATTGACAAGGTTGTAAATAACCATAGGGACTCAGTAGGTATAGTAACACACATATATAAAATACATAACACAGGGTATCTATAAAATATATAAATTCATAATATGTGTATATTTATACATATATGAGGTGCATATATATGCTCACACAAATATGTATGCAGTATGTATGTACGTTTGTTTATCCAATCTGGATCTCTTGGAAAACTTTAAATACTTATGCAAAATGCACTTTCATGTGACCATTTAGTACACGGTCATAATTCTAAAAGGAAGGCCTGCAAGTCATGCCAATAAATGCATGGGCTGCAGTGTGGACAGCAGCGTGAGAAGCAGGAGACCCAGTTCAACAGGAGTTCATCTGTCAAAAGAGAAAAAGTAGATTATTACAGTTCTTGTATAGATAGTGACAAAAACTGGGTAAAATCTGAAAGTATGTTATTTCTTCTGAGAGTGGCATTGATGGCCTGGTTACCAGGAATCTGTATGGTTTTGTAGTTCAAATACTCAACACCCAGTCAGTACAAACACCCCCCCCCACACACACACACACACCCCAGATATTGAGAGAACACAGAAAAGAGCCAAGAAATTATCTGATGGAGTGGAGGAAGAGTCTTCCTTGCTTACAGCAAGGATTTAGGGATCCTTTCTTTAAGTCTTTTATTTTTCCATACATCCATAGTCATTAAAATCTCTCTGTATTCAAAGACCCTTTAATTCAGCAGAGAAAGACACAGCAAGAATCAGTGGTTGGTTAAAGAATAAAGTCAGAAATGTTAAAATGAGAAAGAAGACTCAGAGGTCTTTGTGATTTTCAGTTGCTGGAAAAGCAAATGATGGGTTCTCCACCCACAAGATCCCTTCCTAGAAGATACCCTGCAGTCAAAAAACGTTATTTTATTCTGGCCTCAGTATATGGCATGGAGACGGTCAGATGAAATAAACTTCTCTGATCTTTGACTTTGGAAGTTAAAAAAATTAAGAAATGCCTTAATTTCTCAATTCTTTATCTATAAAGTGTAGATTACTGATCATTTTCTGTTTTGGGTTTTTGCTGTTGTTTCTTTTTTTCTTTTTCATGTTTCAGTATCCAGCATGATCATAATTTTGTCAAATATCTTATACTTATTTTGCCTTCTGCAGCATTTTTCCCCATGACAAGCTGGCTACTTATGGCACTGAGGCCCCATCATGCATCCAGCAGCATGGTGGGTTAACAACTGGTTTAACTTTGTCAAAGGCAAAACTTAGGATCCTACAGATGGCCTTTGAAAAACAGTAGATTGAATGTCACTGGCCATACTTGACATTACAATTTTCTGCTAGCTTTCTTGCAAAGGAAATTATATGTTCTCAAATACTCCTCTTGTTTTTAATATTTTTTTTTTTTCACTGTTGTGGTGCTGGCTGTCTGATGATTCCAGACAGCAATAGCCAGTACTTCTGAAGATGTCAAAAGAGTAGCAAACCTGAGGGTAATGCAGCATATTTACCTGAAGGGAACATTATTCAATGAATTGAAAGTAGAAATGGGTGCCTTTTTGTAATTATACTATAGGAGACATTGTTTTCCGGAATATTATTTACAACTGCATTGAAGATAGTCATTACGAATACACAGAAAGTTATCTGCAGTGGCATTGCCTTTGAACAGCCTAGGTATTTACCAGAATACCAGTCTGATTTGTGAAGCACATGCTACTTTCATTCACGCTGCAACTTCTGCTCTGTCCCAATCTCTCAGAACTTATTGCTCCTAAAACTGGGTTAGTACACTTCAGAAACCATGTATGGGTTGAATATTTGGTGAGCACTAGCAGGGCTAAGCCTTCATAAGCTTGTGATCTTTACCCTAGAATCATAGAATCACTATGGTTGGAAAGGACCTCTAGGATCATCAAGTCCAAACTTCCTCCCAGCATTTCCCTAATCACTAGACCATACCCTCAAGTGCCACATCTGCCTGTTTTTTGAACACTTCCAGGGGTGATGACTCCACCACCTCCCTGGGAAGCCCAGTCCAGTGTTTAACCACTCTCTCAGTGAGGAAAGTCTTCCTTATATCCAACCGAAACCTCGCCTGTTGCAACTTGAGGCCATTTCCTCTTGTCCTATCATCAGTAATTTGAGAGAAGAGACTAATACCCTCCTCACTACAACCTCTTTTTAGGTAGCTGTAGAGAGCAATAAGGTCTCCTCTCAGTCTCCTCTTCTCCAGACTAAACAACCCCCATTCCCTCAGTCAGTCATCATAAGGCATGTTTTCCAGCCCTCTTACCAGCCTCTTATATGGGATGCACATCATGCTGCTGCTGGGGACACACAGGGAGAGAAGGCAAGCCGCTCCTGCATGTGCCCCAGGACAGAGGAGGCACTGAGCATCTGCAATTTTGTGTCTTGGAATTTTATGTGCTACAGCTTTCATTCCTCAAAAGTTTTTGCCAGTATTTTACAGTAGATACAAAGGGCAAACAATGTGATTTTTTTTTTCATAGTCTCACGTATAGATTCACACTCACACAGGCAGAGAGTCAAGCAATGATCCAGGTGTTTTCCTGACTGGCCTTGGCTTCTTGCACCACAAAATGACCAAGAGATAGAAGTGACAAGGTAATTCAGACTGGAAGGGATTTCACAATGTTGTCTAGTCCAACCTGCCACTCAAAGCAGGACTACATTTCTTTAAAGCATGCAGAACACCAAAACCAGTGTCCAAATGATGTATTCCACAGAGGACAGAGGCAGTGATTAAACCTATCAGCCCTATGTTAGAAACAGATGAAAGTGACAGAGCTTAACCAGCTACAGGCAGGAGCTGCTCATATATTCTCTTGACATCAGCTGCAGCTGCAAAGAAGAACCAGCCATGAATAAGTAGATCAGATCTTGGCTTGGCCCAAGGTCTCCATGCACTGCAGTGGGTGAAATCACTGGTGACCTGGCTGTCCCTCTCTCTTCTCCCCAGACTGAAGTGCTATGATACACTATATGCTCTTTTCCAGCACAGTTTCAGATCTGAAGCTTACCTAAATGAAAGTATGAAGTGGAAGGCTACTTTCAGGGTTACTCAGAAGAACAATATGGGTGGAGGTTCAAGGTAATCCACTGACTGGCTTTTTTTTTTCTTTTGAAACATCTCTTTTGTCCAATAAAAGTTAAATTGTACTTTTAAAGAAACCTCGCACAGTTGTCTGTGATTCTTAAGCACCCAGTGAGGGTACAGTAAGAAGTGAGAATAGTCAGCTCTGGAATAACATAATATATTAAAGTTTCAAAGTATCTCTACTACATGTTAATTCCTGTTTCTATATTCAGGGTCTTGGATTAATATTATCAAATCCCTTCTTAGAAGGTTGAAAAGCACTTTGCCACTGACAAAGGCAGAAAATCCTTAGATAAAAATTTATATCAAATGATATTTATATCATTTTCTTAAATTCCAGGTGGTTATTCAGAATTCTCAGACCTGTTTCTTTTTCTATACTTACCAATGTAAATTTCTTTACACCTCCAATTCACCCAAGAGAGCTCTGCAACACAGTCTTTATATTTCAGTGGATGATGTTGCAACAAAAGCAAGATACTAAGACGGAGGTACTGAGAACTTCCTGTTTTCACATGGTCTGTTAACGAGAATTACAGAGGCATGTGGCGAACTGAAAAGTAAGGAGTAAAAACTGAAAAGTAAATGTAAAAGCTCACATTCTTGAAAGGATCATATTCGAACTAATGATGAGGGGGTAAACTTTGGAGATGAGAATAACAGTAGTAATTATTTCAGTGAACAGTTTTTGCGTACGATGATAAAACAAAAGATACTTAAGATTAACAATCTGCTCAGGAAAGTGGGGTTGTTTGACATCTTCCAAACTCACGCTTTCTCACCATGACACTTCTCCTGTCCGTGTTATGTGATCTGTAAAAGCGACCCTTTGTTGTTGTTTCTGACCACCTGCTCTTGGCAACTTGAACTTTGAATTTTGCTTCTTTCTCAGGTGAAGTTTGTAACATACATTGATGTCCCTCAGAACACATGGCAGCCTGTAAGCGCTGAGGAGTGAAAATCTGGTTGTCTAGTATTTGGCAGGACATGGCAAGAATGTCCAGCCACTTTAAGAGGCCAGGAAGAGGTACTGCACTGTCACAGAGTTGTTTTCCCTCCCTTTCAAGGATTCCAGAGTTTTCCAAGCCTGACCTGTAGAGGAGAAAGGATAAATACCAGATACATTTTTAAAGCCAAGCCTCCAGCACAATAAGACAAGTTTGGTCTCTTTAAAATGAGTGGGTGTATACAGGGGAAAGGGAATTGAAACTGTTTTGCAGTAATAGCAACCTTGGCTGCCACAATGGGGTGCAGAGATATGTGATATACTGTGATTATTGGAGTTTAGAGGCTTCCCTTTCAGACCATGACATTTTTCACTCTTTTCAGAAACAGTATTACATTACAGGTGTTATAACTTTTCTTCAGAATCAGACTGGCCAGGGAACTGTAAATCTAAATCATGGCTGCCCTCAGGAAACCTGCTAGCCTGTAAACACAATGAAATGAGTGAGATGAAAGCATCTGAGTGAGAAAATGAATTTTAGGCATTCCACTGAAGTCTATTTAGTTTTTACAGTCTGGCCCAGTATCTAGAAGCAACAGCTGGGGATGACATACTAATTCCCAGTGACTAATGCTGGGAAGATTACCTTAGGCTTGAAACCTAAGGGTCCAAGAAGGAAGAGAAAGATTATTCCCTCTGTACTTCTCATATATTTCCATGTCGCAAGGGCACAGTGTGCTACCTTAAATAATAAGCTTTCCCACTTCTGAAAGCTTATTTGATCAAACAGATAAAGTTTGCAATGAGGAATTTATGTTGAAAGGTAGTTGAAAGTGCATGTTGACAACAAATGTAGCTCTTCAGGACATTGCTTGTTCTGCAGCATATTTCCTTCTTTGGGCTATTTGTCTGCTTTCAGAGGGCTTTCCCACTTTTGAAAGAGTCTCTTTTTTCAGAGACTTTTGCTCACAGCTCTAGCCTTCCAGGGGCAGGTGAACACAAGCCAACAACATGGGAACAATTCAAGATTTTTTTTTTCACGTTCCTCTGTGTGAACCTCAGCAAAGGTCTTTTTAAGATACAAAAACCTTCTAAGATACAAAATACTGTCATTCATCAGCATGTTTATACCTACCTCTGCTCTATCATTTTTCATTTTCACACATTCCTGTATGTCATCTGGGCACAATGAATGAAGCCAAAACACTGCAAGAACATTTCCTGTCCAGACTGTAACAGACTATGAGTCTCATGTTAGTTCATTCTCACATTTCCAGAGCACTTGCACAGATTTCAGAGTGGAAAAGCATCCAAGAAACACCCACCGCTACCTATGCCAAATGTTCCTGGCAGTGTAGTGACCAGAAGAGTCACTTGGGTTCCTCTAACATATTTCAGACAATTTTCATATCTCTGATACTAACATTTTTCCCTCCTACTTCATGTAGTCCATAAGGCCCTCCTAGATACTCTCCAGGGACTATTTCTTTCCAGATCCATTGTAGAGCTCCCTGTGAAGAAGACCACAAGGTTTCATAAATAAGGAGATATGGGGCAACTGCAAAAGCAGATGACCTCACCACTGTGATTCCTTATCCATAGCTACTAGGACTTTTCTTTCATTGCCAACCTGTCATTCACATTCCCACTTATTTTTCGTATGGTTACCATCAGTCAAAACAAACTTCGACTGTACAGCAGAAATTAGACTAACAAGTTGTCCAGCAACCCATTCTGTCTTCCAAAACCGGAAGGAACAAGCTGCTACTTCACTTAGCTCCATCAGGCTCAGTTTGCCACAGATATGCTCAAGCAGCATTAAGAGCTGCCATAGACATGAAAGTGATGAAGAAATAGAATTGTCATTTATTGCCCTAGAAAACAGACTTACCAAGTATAAGGTCAGATTTTCATGTCCGAATGAATGTTATCTGTGGTGCTGGTAAACCAAAAAAGTGAGGCAGCATATTCTGCTGCCTTCTAGAATATGTCCTGGATAGAAGACTGTGGCTGAACTAAATGTCTCTAAACAGAGAACCTATCCTACAGCAACAGAGTTCAGACTATGTAGAAGACAGCACTGTGCAGTGCTGTTTTTCAGACAGTCATCAGTGTCAGGCAGCAGGTCTCCTGCTTTTCTGCTCAGCAGATCTTGGAAACAAAAAATCTACAGTCATCTCATCACTTCTCATCTAGTACAGGCAGTCAATGGAGACTTTAGATGGAAAGGGTCCCAGAATCACTGCCTTCATTACTGAACTCAGGGGGCCTGTCCTGAGCATCATGAGAAAGATATTATGTATGACTCATAAGAGTCACCAAATAAAAGGAAGGTGATTACTGGTGAAAGGGAGTATGAAACATATTCATATTGAAAGTGTTTACTGATGGAGGCTGAAGGTGATGGGAGGAAGAGAAATGTGTATCTCAGGTGGAAGGAAATGTGGTAGAGCTGTCAGAATTTGCCCTTTGGTAGGGTGAGCAAATGGACATAGAGCCAAAAATCCTAAGCAGCCTGTGATGGGCGTCTGCCAAGCCCATTTTGTGTTTGTGCTGGTCCTGACACTGGTGCACAAATGAATCCCTTTCTGAACATCTGGGATTTCACTGAGTTGGGACTATCCAGCTGTCTCTTGAATAATGAACTCCTTGTGTCAGGGGAGATAAAAGGCTCCTGAGCCTTTCCTACAAGGTCAGCAATGGGCAGCAGGTATAAACAAATTTGGGCAAATACCCAAAGGGTCGTTCAACTTTTGTTCCTGTCAGATGATGGTTTCAATTTTTCTGAAGAGAGATGCTGGAACTCAGCTACCTCTTTTTTCTTTTTCTTTTTTTTTTTTTCTTTTTTTTTAAAGAACAAGGAGTAGATACTCCTCGTTGTCTTTCCTAATATTCTTGTTCTCACATGTGGGAAGATGTTTGCTGTGCAGCAAATCTAACTTGGTGTCTAGTATTCACTGAGATTTTGACCTCAGAGCAACAATTAGTTTCAATTAAAGATTTCTAAATAAATAAATAATTATGAGTCCTTCTAAAAGTCATACAGCCTCCAAAGTTTGTAGGGCAATTAAATACCTAAAACTTTGATGTGTATACATACAGGCATACAAGCACACACAAATCTGAAATTTTTGAAATAAATTGATTATGTTAGTTTTAAAAACATATAAAAAACACATATGGGCATATTACATGTGATAGTAATAACTTTATATAAAAAACATGTTAAAGAAATAAAGAGGCAGCAAAGTATTATGCTTAGAAGTGTGTTACAGAGCAGCAAGAGCAACTCTATCCACTTCTCCCATATGTAACATTGTGAGTGAGAGGAATCCAGTTACTTAAAACAAACAGGTATGTTTGGTGATCATATTATAAATGGTTATGATTAAGCTGTTAAATGTTATGGCAAATGTCTTTTAGGAAATTACTATCTGAAGCATAACGTGCTTTTGTAAGACTATTTCTGGTGTTAACGGTTCTAAACTAGCTTTTTGATACTTTGAGGAAGGTTTTTAAACTCTTTTCCATCCACACAGGTAAATTACAGGTGAAAACCTTAGGATTCTGAATAATGTTTTGTGAGTTTCCAGTTAATTTTTCATGTCATGTCAGAATACACCGAAAATCACATGACAAGGTCCCATCTGTGCCTGAATCCACGTCTCATTATTCAGCCCTTCAATGGTAACTGTGGTTGCAGCTTTCATAAATTAGACACAGATTCTCAGCTGTATTTCACCACCTACTTCCTATATGGCACCAAGATGTACTGCATGAACAACTTAGCCTGAGCCTGTTTACTTTCAGGCAGCAGAGTTCAGGCAACACACACTGTATTTCCCACATCAAATAGTCTCTTGGATAAAGTAATGAACACCAAGCATTGATATTGTACAGAGACAGGAATGAGCCAACTTAATCTCCCACTGTTTTTGAAATGTCTAGGCTTCATATGGCATTTTATGTCTTCATAATAGCCTATAAGACAAGTTTGCTGAACCTACCTTCAGATAAAACCGATAAAAGAAAGCTAGTAACAGTTGGTCAGTTGGTATCTATGGCAAATATTGACATTTGTAGACAAAGGAGTGGGGGAAGTTACACAATTTCAGTTAAATGCTTCCTTTCTAGCACAATAATTCTTGAGCTCTTTGAATTAACCAGAATAATGAAGTCACTACTGCAAAGACAAAGCTCAGTATTTATGTCTGGTCCCTAGGACAGATACTTAAAATGTAAAGAAAGAGAAATATGTTTCAAATCATCCCCCTGCATGGTTCTTGCAAGCTGCCTGTAAACCTGTGTTTATTAATTTGGAGTTGTGTGTCACTTTGGTTTCTCTCACAGATAAAAGATTTATTTTCCTGTTCTTTGTTGTATGTCTCTGATTTCTAGATAATTGAAACAAGAGAAGCAGAGTGTACTTGGGAGTGATACTTTCTAGGCTGTTCTTGGCTTGAATCCCTGATGCCACACATGTCATTCTGAGCTTTTAAAAAACATTTAACAAGTGGTTGGAATGATAAACAACAAGCTGAGTGCAGTTGGAAAAGATTAAAAAAAAAAAAAAAGAAAAAGAAAACAAGTCCATTCCAAACGCTTCACTGGTACTGAGGGGATAACTTTTTATTCAAAAGTACTTCACTACTTCTGTATTCCCAGAAAACAGACAGAAAAGTGCCTGGGTGACTTTACATAAGCTCCAGGGTAAAGGAACTTGCTGCCCTCTCCAGTACTTTGAAGAAAGTGTGACCTTGAAATGTGCAACTTATGCATTTCCATTTAATTATCTTTGTGGCTCTCCAGGACAATAAGGTTAACCTCTGAGCTCTACAAGAGAGTTACACTTTGGGTCCTCGAGCAACTAACTTACAGGTGTTGAAGATTTCTTTCCCAGTCTATTCAGTGAAAGAAAAATCATAAGCCTGACTTCCAGCCTTTTCTAAAAATTGACTTACTGCCATGTTTACTCCACAAGTAGACACATTGTAACCATGCCAGAGGTACCAGTCAGGCTTGGACCTGGAATCAAGAGCTGATGTGACTTCTGTTCCTGCAGATGGTAGTCCGTACTTGTACGAAAAAACTGCGAAGTAAAGGACACCACACAAAACTGATAAGCTTACCATTGCTTGAAGCAGCAAGTCAGAAGCATTAAAACACTGAGCTTTAATGGGACATTCTCATCTATTTTTAATGGACCACGTGGAAATTTTTTCAGTCATGTTAATGCTTCCATTTTACATGACACAAAAGAAAAGGGAGGAGAACTGAAGTGCCAGCACCAGAGTATTGAAAACTTATGCAGTGTCACAAGATGCCAAATTCAAATGTGGGGAACAAGTTTGGGCCTTTTGTTATTCTGTTCAAACTGAAGTGTTCTTTTCTGACTGAAATGCGGTGAACAGGTTTGTTTCATATAAACAAGACGAAAAGGGGATTCAGAAAGCAAGGTGTTTGTGAAAGTAAAAGCATGCATTTTCTTATGAAAGTTTTCCTCAATAGACCAATTAACTTTAAAACACTAGATCTGGTTTTACCTGGAAGATAGCTTGAAAACTTTATGCTCAACACCTCCTATTCTAGTCCTTGTTTTTGTGGCTACCAGTAACACCAAGAAGCTTTTGCAGAAACTGTTCGACTTGCAAACCTACAAAATAACATGAGAAGAATGTTTTCCCACCAAAAAAAAACCCTCCATGTTCTTTAATTTATCCTGCAGGTATTACAACTTCGCTGAAGTTGTATCCACATCGTTCCTTGCTGCCTGGTGTTGGCGGACACGTTTTCTGAAACGTGCAGTAAGAATAACTCGTGCTGCCCGGGTGACGTGATGTTGGAGCAGGGAACCGAGAGGCAGCAGAGCGCGGGGCGGGTGCGGGAGGGTGCGGGGCTGGCTGGCGGTCCAGGCGCGGCCCGGGGCGGACGATCTCCCCCGGAACCACAAGATGGCAATGCGCGCTGCGTTACTTTCGGTAACTCCCCACAGCCCTCGCTGAGACTGATGAAGTTTATTTTTTCGCTACAGATCATGAAAATTATCTAAGAAAAAGACATTACTAAGACAAAAAAAGGGAAGAGAACTTTGTGTGAACAAGTACGCTCTTCTACACAGAAACTATCCTGTCATCTTCTATGCCGTTAGCAGAGTGAGTCCCTAACTCTCCTTTCAACTCTATAGCTGTAAAAGCAGCCTTAATTCTGCCAATGTCACTGTGATTGTGCTAGTGTAAACTTCATATTAGATCAAAACTGAGCTCCGAATAGTTTGTCTTGCAAGGTAGTCATGAAAGGATTCTTAAGATATTGATGAGCTCAGGTAAAAAATAAGAGGTCTCATTTTTGAATTGTGGTTATGGCTGGGTGCCAAGAAAAACAAAAGGGCCTGAATTTGTTGCATTGCAATGAGTTTTCTGTTATGTAAAGACATTTGTTAAACTCTAGGATTGTCACATAAAGAAAAATGTTTGAAAGGCCACACCTGCTCGTGGGGGACTTGAGTTATCATCTCTGTCAAAGCTAGATGGACCTCGGTTCACATTTCCAGCTGTAAGAATGCAGTTAGAATCAAAACAAATGTGCCTAACCTCACAGCAGGAAACTAAAACTCACAAATACTACACATACGCACTAATTTCTAACAGGATTTGAATGTTTCCTCTTCATTAAGTGCCCCATCAAACCTATCTAGCTTCCTGATGACCAAGTTGTCTTCTGAGCAAAACAACCCTGGTTTTGGAAGACAGAAACATTCAGTACACATATCTTTCTGCACACTGTAATGATTTCCATCCATCTTTACTGGTAAACCGCTAATAAAGTAATCTTAAACTTCATTAGTACCCTTCCTTACTGAAATATCCCTTTTATGGCCACAGAGAGTTAGGCTCAGTTTAGATTTGCTTCTTCAAAGCCAAGTGGAGAATATTTAACAGAAACATCAAAGCCTAGTCTTCTAGTTCAAGAGACTGCTGGTGCACTGCATCCCAGTGGCTACGTTGCTTCTTGGTCTGGGTCTTCTGGACTTCCAGCTCCTAGACATGATCTGTATTGCATTGTTGTTGCTGGCGCCATGCTCTAATGTGCAATGGAGACATGCCCTCAGTTTCTTAGGAGTTTTGGTTACCTTATTTCCAAAGTGTTTCAGAAGCTTTCAGCCAGGTTTCTAGGAGGGCACCTTATTTCATCTTGTAGCCTGATTGCTTGTTCTTATTTTTGTGGAGATGAAGGAGAAATCACAGTGAAAATTCACACCGTAGCCTGGCATACGGCCTAGGGCAGACCCAGCTAGTATGAGCAGGGAGACACTGCTACCTTAACTCATGTAGTCTAGAGAGGTGATGAAATGACACCAACTGGAAAACTACTGCTAAAGTGTACAGTATCTGTGTAAACACAGCCTGAGCCAGTTTAATGTTTGCTGGCTCCACTGTAGCTTCAAAGACTCTGCAGTGTATACGGGGCCACTACTGACTTAGATAAAAGCAAGGGAAATCATATTTATTTTCTAAATACTGTCCCGTGATACAGTCATCTGTCAAAACAGCTGGTGTTTTGGGAAGCGTATCTTGTTTAAAAAAAGTGCAGCACTGACTTATTGTCAGTGTTTACCTACTAAAAAACAAACCTTATTTGGGAGGAATTTACATTAACTAGTTGGGGTTTTACATTTTGATGGTGTTGACCACATCTTAACTTAATTTCATTCCCCTCGTTAACTTGCTCACATTACTGTGGCAACTAGCACATGCTTTTACCTTGAAAAACAAGTTAAAAACAACCTGAAGGATATTTAACTGAACTGAGTTTCATTCCTTTTATCATTTTTCATTGACCATTTTTTCTCCTGTTGTTTCCTGCCCTTTTTGCCCAGGTGTGATAGAGGAGCCATGGCACTGGAAAGTCATGAAGCAGGGGAATCAACCCACTCTTTAGACAACATTGTGGCACTGGGATTAAGGGGCAGCCTTGCACATCCAATCTGACAGAAGTCGTCTTACAAACCCCTCAAGAGGTCTTGCCTCCCCACTGCACGCCCTGCTTTCCTCTCATGCACGAAACAACAGCGTTGATTTTGTTCCTATGACAGAAACTGTAGCAAACAAGCTTCTAGTAGATAGTGTCATTAGCAATCCACAGCCTGGATATAGTAATTGCTATATAGGACAGACTGGTGAGACCTTACTCTATGATCATAGGAGTTTACTAAGAAAATGGATGTGTTATCTGAGAGTTGCTTAAAATGTTTTTGTACGCAAAAAGGTGATTCTGACCTTGATACATGTCTTTAAAAGCCAATGGGCTAGCATAAAAGGATAAGCTGCCTGTTGTGGGCTGGACAAAATGTCAGCCTAATGCTGTAGTCTGTTTCTAGCAGTGTCCAACAGCAAATGCCCAAAGAATAGTGTGAGAGCAGGGCAAGGACATTATAAGATGTTATTTTTCCTGTCTGGTTTCATCATTTTATTCCAGCCCTCCCTTAGTGGTGTCTCCCATTAAATTGTGCAACCACATTTTGAAAGCCCACATGCTTCCACATGTCTTACACTAAGCGGGTGTATTTCCAGAGGGTGTTTTGTTTTAAACTTTTTCATTTGGCATCCAAGAGACACATGTATGCATTTGGCTGAAGACTTAGAGCAGGACTCATAGCTCTCCTCTGCATGATGCACAGTCATATGTTGAGCACCAAATTGTAGAGGAGGAATAAAAGGCTGTTTCCCTCTCCGCACAGTGTGTGGGCCAACTGATATGCAGTCTTCTTGAACATAGTCTCAGTCTGGGACATTTCCCCTGAGTCATCCAGCTCTTGCCATGCACAGAGAAGTCAGCAGATGTTTGCAGAATCTGCACAAGAGTGCTCTGTATGGCACATTTAAACAATGTTGAGATATAACGTCTCAGCTGTGCCCAGACCTTCTGCAGCAGTAGGGACTAGACTTTGATGGAGGTTTGTATAGTGTACATACTGTACATTTTTTTTGTGAGAATAAATATATTTGCTTTGATGGCAGATTGTGGGTATTTGTGCATTTTGTAGAGTGTATTTTCAAGGCATTTCCATTTTAAACAATTCCCTATAGAGTCGAGTCCAAGAGCATGAAATAGAATTAACACCAATATTAGCTACACAATTGCTTTCATTAGGGCTGCTTTTTGAATGCTAATGTTACCTGACCTGTAAGCAGCTGTCACCAGTACATGTAAATCAAAACCAGGAAACTGAGTTATTTTATACAATAGGAACAAATCTTCTACTGCTTTCTGTATGAAAAAAAAAAAGTTTTCCTTTCCCCTAAACAGTTCAGTCATATTACTACTACAGTTACGGCCACAACTGTCACTTGCCTTTTCTTTTTTTTTTTTTTTCTCTTCTTAACAGTTCTGCTTTATCAGCCAGACACTTTTATTCCTGCAACTAAGTATTTTTGGGTATTGATAACAATGACATGGTAAAGAGGCTAAGCTGTGCTGAAATAGATGAGATCTGTTACACTCATTCTGATTTATCAGGCTCCTTTGCTGGTTTGCCAGTCTGAAATCTTTGGCACAGTTTCAGACCATGTCTCTGGCTGGGATTTTTTTTTTTTTTTTTTTTTTTGGTCACCGTTGTTGAAAATTGTTGCTCCATTTTTGTTACAGATGTTGTTGTTCAAACTTAAAGGGCCACGATGTAAAATCTATGCCTTAAATTCAGCATTTTTTCCCTGCAGGCATGAAAAAGGAAGCAGAGCAACTTGAAGAGGGAGGGTAGTTTGTATCAGTGTCTCAACCTGCACAGACACTTTTACCACCCATTCCCACACAGCAGCACCTCAGAGGTGCTTTGGAACATAAGCATTTGGATGCAGCGGTAGTTTACATGTTATGTCCTCTACTGGAATCAGCTATAACTTCAGCCACACAGATAGACGGAGCTGTCTCAAAGCCTTGTGTGCCAGCCAGTCCTAGCCAGCTGGCCTGGAGCAGTGCCTCCAGACACGCCGCTCATCCCAGCAGCCCAGGGATCTTGATAAGGACTGTCCCCACTCCTGCTCTGTTCTGCAGGGGTAGGTAACATTCAGGCTGACAAACCTCTGGCTTTTTGAAGTGGAAAGGAGCTTTATCCGTCTGATCAATGGTTTGATCCACCAGTTTATCTTCTTTCTCCCTTTCTCATACTAACCAAGCAAGTACTTTTTTTGCACACTCTGAGTGTAACACATGGTGATGAATCCCATTACAAAGTAACATTAGCAGGAGCAAAAAGAGGGTGGCTTTTTAGACCAACTGGTGTTCTGAAAACTATGGTATGAAAGGAAGCCGAGTGTATAAATATTTGGTGTATGAGCTATTCCTAAAACTAGTCATTTTTTTCCATGGGCACTGCATTCTTCTGGGAGCCATCTGTCCAGTGTGGGAGCTCTGATTTTTCTCCATTTGGTAGCAATTGTGAAATGTAAATCTAATAGAAAAGGGCATACTTTCACCTTCATAAACCACCATAAATATAATCTGCATAGATCTAAACTTTTATGTTTTACCGTTGCTACTTCTGTTTGATACCTTTGCAACTTCCTCAAGAAAACGGATAAATTCAATACAAACTACTAGTGAAATTAAAGAATAATCCAAATTAATAGTGTTTCGAGGCAATACTGCCTGCCCTAAAAGTAATACCTTTTCTTTATTAAGACATTTTGAAAGCACATCAAACAGAAATTATTAATAAGATATTCTCCTTAAGAGAATAAAGAATAAATTACAATGAAATTGCTGTGATTACAAATCTATAATTGTATTATCCTGAAATGCCTTACAACATACTATGCTAATAAATTGCTCACCACAGTTCTGTTCCCATGCAGAAAAAATGTTCTTTTATGAAACGTACTGGATCTGGTAAAATTATTATAGATTTGTCTTAGAAAACCACTTAATGCATGAGAAAGTCTTACAATACAGATGTTTTGGCCTACTAAAGGAATTAAATTAGACTGCAGATAAAACACAGAAGATCAGAAAAATGCCAGACCCCATTCAAGCAAGATCATCAACCCAATAAGGTTTTCATAAAGGAATCTAGAGTTTTCTTTGAGCCACTGGGCCTCAAATAACATCCATAGCTAGCCAGAGAAGTTAATATTCATTCTTGCTGGTCTTTGGGTGGAAAAATCACCTATATTATTTGGCAGTGCTCAGGTAATTAACTTATATTTTGAGGGTTCTGTATGACAGGGATAGGATGAGAACTTTCCTTTAGCAAAAAGCAAAACTAGGTAACACACCCTCACTGACCATGCGTTACATCACTGAAAAGCTACACAACAGAAAGTCACACAAAAAAAAGGAATTACTTTTGAAAAAAACCACATACATTGACCACAGGTAATAAAGAGCAGAGGCATCAGGTTTAGTTCAGATTAATCCCTTTTGCTCCTAGAAAAGGTTTTAAGCAGAACTGTGTTTTGAACCTATTATTGTGAGTGGATACTGTATCCTTGAAATAATCTTTTGGTGTAAGACAATTATAGGCACAAGTAAAGTTTGTTTACTGGGAGTAGTTTTTGTTGTTTTCTTTTCTGTGGGGTTTTGTTTGTTTGTTTGTTTGGTTTTTTCCCTTTCTACTTTTAGTAATTATTGAGTCTGCTTGTATGCCTTGATTCTATGTTTCTATTCATATGGGTAAGTATAAACAGCCAGTTCTGTGCTATGTTATATTGCTATATTCTAGACATTACCTATGTAACTTTCGATACACAGTAATTGACATAAATGAGCTGGCAACAGGATGATTAATTTTTGAGATATTCTTGACAGAATCTATTGATTATTTCACCCCAGTTCAGCCAAGTACTTAAGTACATGCTTTGTCAAGGTCACTTTCATGCTTGTAGTTAAGTGAGATTTCAATTTATCTTTCATTAAAGCAGAGAGATTAAGAAAAGAAATCTCCTTAAGGCATTTGAGGAGAAAAACAGTTCAAATCTCTTTTGACATAAATACTTCTTCAGGAAATACATCAGACAGGTTAATATAAATATCAAGACAGGGGAAAAAAAAACAAAAACAAAAACCAACCAACCAACCAAAAAAAAAAAAAAAAAAAAAAAAAGCACAACTCTTCCTTACAATTATCATGTGTGCTTTATGGAGAAAAAGGTGATTGATTAGGAGACAAAACTGTCAGATGGAAAGCTGTTTCAATGGTTCAGCTAGCTTCCAGTTTAGAGGGTTATTGTACAATTAAAGCACTGCCTGTCAGGAAAGTGGTCCAGGAAATTCAGATAAGGAAAATTTTTTTCCCAAAGTTGCTATGATAATGACAAGTGAAGGCAGAGTCGTCTAGTTTTTAGAACACTGTGGGCTAGAGCCGACCTTTTCACTTAATACCCCCTTCCCTGAAGGTAGAATATAATCTTTCAGTGTTGGAGAAACAATACAAGACAACATGATTGCTCTAAGCATGCCAAACTCTTCATTCAGGTCAGGACCACACACATTTTCACCTTCCAGAAGCAAGAGAGGATCCAGAAGCCAAACCCATGGATGTGTCTGCACTGGTGGGAACAGATGTGGTCACCTGGGGGCACATTTTGTCCTGGAGGCAAGAGGGGAATTTAACAACACTCAATTTTATGTAATAATCAATGTAATCAAGCTTAACTTCTAGTCTCTCCTTGTGTTGGTTTGTAATTTTGGAGTGGAGCAGGGTTTGGAGTATGTTTTTAGCTCATTGACACTGTTGAAGGCACTGCTGGAAGTAGACTACTATATATGCAGACATCTTGGCATGTCCAAGTTTAGGGAGGGAGGAAATGTTGGGTAGAGGTGCCTGAGTGGCAGAGAACTTAGTATTTTGTGGGCCTGATACTGCATCCTATTGCAGATCCAATCCTAGAGTCTTCATTCTCAACCTAGAGCATATCTTCAGACTAGTTTCAAGGAGATCCTTCTGCACTTTTTTTTCTGTATGGCATTTTTCTCCTTCGTTACCTCTGAGACCACTGTCTGTACAAACAGTATCAGTCAGTCCCAGTAGACCCACTAGCATCAATATCCTATTTGAGACTTAATCTGTTGATTTTGCCTTTGAAGTTTGTAACTGAAGATACTTTAATCTATTTCCTTGGATGGAAAAAGGAGCAGTAGAAGATTTTTTCATTTAAAAGACAGTGTCTATTCAAAAACTCAGTGCCACATGAGTGGAAATGAGTGGTGGGAGAGACTCTAAAACATATGAAATGTTGAAGACATCTAACCTTCTTTTCCCACTTCTGTCCTACTTTGGGACTAGCTGTCTAATAAGGCCCTAGTACATATCTGATATTTATGTTCATATAAAAATATAAAGCTTACAGTTATATTTCTATATCTATTAAATTTTTTAAAAAGCAACTCCTGTTCAGTAGCAAGAGCAAAAGAGATGCACGTTAACATTGGGGATACAAAGTGTTCTGGGAAATGGGCTGCTTGCCCAGGAAGGACAGGTGAGAGTAACAGGGATTTAAAAGAATGTGAGCGAGAAAAGACAGGGACATAAGGGAGAGAAAACAGGAGACCAGAAAGAGGGGACTCCAGGCTGAAAGCAGCCTTCACACTTAATTAACAGGATCTGCTTTAAGGGGAACAGAAAAATGTGTTTCCCCTCCCCCAGCCCTTTGCAACTGCAACATCAGAAGCTGCAGTAAACCAGCAAAATCTGATGTTTTAAACATTTGCCATTACAAAAAGAGGTTAAATGGCTTTCTGAAAAT
The DNA here is from genome assembly GCF_000691845.1 of Merops nubicus. Lineage (NCBI taxonomy): Eukaryota > Metazoa > Chordata > Aves > Coraciiformes > Meropidae > Merops > Merops nubicus. The sequence goes on from NW_008588859.1 coordinate 112,303, forward strand.
GACACCCTATGCAAGGCAAGAAGGATATCAGACAGTGTCTGTCCAGAGCCCAGATCTTTGTCTGGTGGTTCTGTGTGGCACCGTAGCACAGCCAGGAATTATTTATAATAACAGCTAAGGAAGCTCTGTAAAGATAGGTGTTTTGTTCCTTGGGAGAAGCAGCTCTGAATCCCTGAGACTAGCACTGCAAATATTTCTTTTTCCAGGCCTCTCCACCACAGTCACAATGCAGTGTATCCATCCCAAATTGAGACTTTATTTTATAGTTTTGTTTGATACTTTCTCAGAGTTCACTTGGAACATAGCTTTTCTGATATTATCCATGCCTCTTTTTTGGCAATAACATCTAATAAGCGTGTAAGGAAGATGGGGGAAAGACAAGTGAAATACTGTCTGTTGAGTACAAATCACTTGTAAAAATCCAAAGACTACAAGATATTTTTTGATTAGGGATACTGCCTTACAAAACAAATCTCAAAATGCTATTCATCAGACACAGTGTCAGACACATCACATCATTATTGCAGGAGCCATTGTTAGCAAGTTGAAATCACATACCACTTTTCAGTTTAAAAAGAGGGAGTATCAAATGAAGAGCCAGACACAAAACTTGTCAGTTTTGTCCAGAAAGCCATTATTCTAAACTCACTAAATAAAACTAGGTGATTAGCTTTCAAAGGGATGGGCTCCCACGGTATAAAAAATTCTAGTACTATCTGGTTCCTTCAGTGCCATAAAATCACTGTAAGGACTGAAAAGGGAGATCTGCTATAACACTTGTTTCTGTCACAAGGTAATAACACATTTTCTAACTTCAAGGACTAGGAATGTGAAGGAACTTTAATTGTTTATTTTTCAGGTATGTGCCCCCTCTTAATGCAGCTGCATTTGCAGAAATGTCAGTTTTATTGCTTTTGTGACATCTTGCTGCTTTTATCAAGCAAGATGTTCATGGCTCTGTAGACCACTTGTATTCAACAACAGTTACTACAGCCAGATGGTGGAAAGGTTTATGAGTAACATTTTGATCAGGACTATCATGTTTGGTTTTCAGGACAAAACCTGAAGCAGATGGTACCTCTTACATTATCCCATACATCCCTCCTTTGAAACGGTCTTTTTTAACGTTATTTAGAAGGACAATTTCATAATTATGTGTAAATTGATTTACTCTGAAAAGGCACGTACATGTGTACTGCATCTTGTACAGCATGTTAGAGACGCCAATAGTGACAAGGATACTATAATACACAACACATGTTTTCTCCAGTAGTTTAGGAACAGTAGCTTCTGAAACTACTACTAATTCTCTTGTCTAATAAAGACACACCAGGCCAACTTTTTACGAGCTTGGTTGCATCATTTATTTCAGGCCTACACAGGTTCATACCACCACTACTTTGGAGAGATGCAGAACAGCTTTTGCATATAGCAAGGAGAAGGCTTAGAGTGAGATAGTGTCTAGGAAGCAGCAAGCGCGGAGATGCAGGAAGCTGCGTGAAATACATATGTCTTTGTTGTTTTTCAGTCCCACTCAAGAACAGTGACATTTCCAGCATTTGTGATCTGATTGTAGACACTGATTTGTCTCTGCCATACCTTCAGCAAAGAGGTGTATCTGTTGGCTCAAGGGTACAAAACAATAACATCAGAAATAAATTAAATGCTAGTAATGATCAGAGACTGATTGATACAGCGGTGGCGAAGATGTTATAGTTCAGCACCTGAAGAAGACAAAATGACAAGAATCTGATAACAAAAACTACTAAGTTCTTGCTGATGACTGCAGACCTGAGGGTAAACAAGAAGATGCTGCTCTTCTCTCTGATAGAGTTGTCATAGTTTAACCTAAGTCAGCAACCAAACATTGTGCAACTATGAGGAAAATAATAAAATAAAATAAATTTTAAAAGGACAAGTATTACACAATGCAATTGTTCACCACCTCCTTACCTATGTCTGAGCAGTGATTCATCCCTCCTGGCCAACTCCTCCCAGTTTATATACTAAGTATGACATTCTATGGTATGAAATATCCCTTTGGCTAGATTAGGTCAGCTGTCCTAGCTATGCTCCCCAATCAGTTTTTTGTGCGACTGCACACTAGCAAAACATGGGAAGCTAGAAAGTCCTTGACTGCATAGCCACAACTAAAAATACCAGTATATTAGCATAATTCGTCTCATACTGAAGCCAAAATGCAGCAGTATTATAGCTACTAAGAAGAAAATTAGCTCCATCACAGATGAAACTAGGACAAGAGAAAATAGCTTTACAAGTGCCATAGATGTCTCCATGTTTATGTCATATTGTTAAATCTTTAGATCTCTGCAATTAAGAGGACAATTTTAAGTATAGCCCAAAAATATTGTTTTGATGGTGAGATAGTGCAAGAGGCACAGGAAAATGTTCTTTGATCCTTGTCACTCCTGATATCAAGTCAAATGATCTGTTGGTGCCCTCCTACTCAAAATACAGTACATGGAGTGTTGATATGGTTATTTTATGGCCTGAGAGACAGAGCAAAAATGGAAAATAACCTCTGCAAGGTCTTCCAGAAAGCTTAAGATACAGCAAGAAGTTAAACATAGGTTCAGAGCTAAGAGATTTACAGTGGGATCCATCTTCTGATTAGCTCTTCAGTGATAGATACTTCCAGTCCTTCATCCTTTGATGAAAACTGCAGCCCAAAGATCGCTGGGCTTGGACTCCTGTGACTGCAAATCAGGTACAGTCATGAATGGGAATGCATCTTGTATCCAAATAGCAGCCTAGGAAGTATCATTGTGTTCATAGTTGCTGGAATTGTTTCTTAAACTCACTTCTGAACTACATTTCACTCTGTTTGTTTATTTGATGCCCGGAACAAGAGCTTTGATAGAAATATTTGTTTTATTTAGCACCTGCACTGAAACATTCGTAATGCTGCACTGAAGCTTTCCACATGTTTCTCTTATCTCAGACTAGTTAAGCAAGAGCATTTGCACATTTCCTTAATCCCAGGCATCATAAATCCTTTACAAGATTCCTGTTTCATTGTTCTTCTCTCAAGGGCTTAGCAAAACTCTGGTCATGCACCATTCTTTTCTCCCAGAGCCCACATGGCTTACAATAAACCCCATCGTTGTCTTGTTCTGGATGGTTTAATAGTGCTGCAGATGAGAAAATCAGGGTGAAGCAGTAGAGAAGAGTTGAAGTACTCTTCCAAATGGGAACAAAAACCCTGATATCAGTCTCTTGCCCAAGAGCCCATGTTGCAGTATTATTATATACAGAAGTAGCTTTGTACATTTTTGAAGACTGGAACTCAGCTACATCTGTAGAAAATATTATCACAACAAGAACTCTAATTAGTTCCATACCATCAGCTAACATTAATTAAACAGTGTTACTTTTACAAAACAAAAACTCTGGACAGTTCTTTATTTTTGACCAAGCAGGCCTTCAGGTGTGTTTGTGTGCTTTTAGGGAGAGTCTCACCCATTTACCATGTCTGCAACACTCCTTTAATTGGATTTTAACAGTGAAATACATCAATAGGAAAGTACAGCAGTGAAAGTGGCTAGAGAACAAGGCTCCTCTTCAGTTGTTTGCTTCTATGTGTGAGTAAATACGTTTGGCAGGAACTCCACCAGAAAGAGGATTGTCCCAGTGTCTCCTCACTATGCTGTCTCAGAAAACAGCCTTAGGAGTGTTTCCCTCCACCATAAGTATGTGTATTAATATTTAGATATTTTTATACATTGATATTTATGCAAATTTCTAAGCCAGAGACATATAATGAAGTCTAGGAAAAAGTGTCTTAGATTTTGTTCTTCATAAGGATTTGCTTGTTTGTGACACCTGTACATCACTAGAAGGCATAGGGTATTAATCAGGATTTCCAAAATGTTACTAACACTTTTCTCCCTTTTGATCTGGCAAAACCTTTAAACCAAAAACCTGTGGATAAAGCAGGAGCCTTGATGAAGTCTGTGAGAGTTGTTCTAGTAATTTCATTATGGTCAGGCACTTGATTTAGTGGTCTAGACAGCCATTCAGTCATGCTCAAGCTAATACAGACTGGTCATATTAATCATTTTATGGATCAAATAGTTTACCTTTGAAAACCACATTAGCACAAGAACCCACACCACTCAAGGCAAAGATACTCCACTTTCAGAGTAGGCTCTTGTGAAGGTCTTATAAAAAGGAGAAAGCCAGCTCCCTCTAAGAGCTCAAAACACTTTTCATTTCTACCATCTACTCTGCTCTGTGACCTTTTACTGCTTCACTCTGTTTGCTGGTCATGATCTGCTGTACACATGTGTCAGTGTGAGCATTTTTAAGGCCACATTACTTCATGTTTAAAGACTGTTGCTCTGTCTTTTGGTGAAATATTTCCTATGTGTTATCTTAGAACAGCTTTGCATTTTGCTTAATGCAGCAAATAAAACTGAATGGTGAAGAGGTAAAAAAAGAAATATCCAAAGAAAAATAACTAATAATATAAAGAAAAACATGCAAAAAGGGAAAAATAAAAGTAATTAAAAAATCAAAAGAAAAAAGAAAAATAGAAAAAAGGAAAAAGAAAAACGGAGAAAGAAAAAAAGAAAAAGAAAAAAGAAAAAAGGAGAAAGGAAAAGGGAAAGGAAAAGGAAAAGGAAAATATTTGTTTCATAGCAAAGTGATTTTGTCTTAATTCAAGACTAGAAAATGTGAAGGAAAGACTTTCCTGTCATGCATTCTAGTTTAGTGTCTGAAGTTACCATTGTATCCAGAACCTGTGAGAAACAGTTTCCGAAAGGCTTACGTTTTCAGTGGTTTACTGTGCAAAAGATATTCTGCTCTAATTTCTTTTCTGTCAGTGTTCTTCCACAAAATTTGTGATAGTTAAGCCTGATCCAAATGCCTAAAAAATGCTCCCACTAATCCACCAGAAAACTTTTAAATATAAAGGAATTTAATTAGGAATTTGGAAAGAACACTTTCACTTTCTTTTTTTTTTTTTTTTTTTTGCAACCAAACCAGACACTGTTACAGACAGGGGAAGCTTTAATTTGTAAATATTGCAGTTCTAAAATAAAGCAAGGAGCAATAGATAGCTGCTGAAGCTAAAAATATACACAAAAAGAAAAATTCTCCAAGTTTTAATGAAGAATGCAATTATCTGTCTGGTGAATTTGTTGAAAGAATAATTACATGAATGGAGAGAAATATCAGAGAATCAAAGTCCCTTATTTTTAAGTTTTCTTGTAGACCTTCAAAAGCAGTAAGACTAGTTTCCTTCCTGAAAGGATTCATGACAGAATCTCATAATTTCTAGCTCAAGGGATCCTTCAGGAATAGAAAGATATTGTTTTATGTCAGAGAGGAAGTTGCTGCTTCATGGCTAATGCAGTGAGCTTTCTGAGATTGACTAGAGCAAGCACCTATGGAACAGGCAGGAGAGTAGACTTCTAGTGATACTCAAGTAAGTTACTCCAGTATTTTACAGTCAGGCAGAGAAAAGTACCTGGTCCATGCAGGGCAGATTCTATAGAAATAATACATCACAATACTTTATGGAAACCAAAAGTTTTCACACACCAATTCTTTTTGTCCAAATTTCCACTCTAAACCATCCCACTAAGAAAAGGTTTATACAGTTCTACACTACCTGATACATCTGCTTGCTTGTTATAGCCTGTGCATAGCTGATGCATAATTCAGAAAAAAAAATTGGAGAATTTTTGAGTCTCCCTTTTCTACTTGAACTTTCTCTCCTGTATTTCTGAGGTGACAAAATTCAACAGATGGAGTTAATTAAGGCTTAAGTTAACCTGCTTGCTACTTTGTTCTTTCTCTGTGAGTGAGTTTGTCTGTTAACTGTTGAGTTCTCTCGTCCCTGTGCTGGCATCGCTGGGAAAGCATTTACTTATCCAGATGAAAATAACACAGGGTTACTGTCCTGCCTTTCTCTATTGTTTAACAGTGACAGTGGATAGCTGACAGAAAACTCAAAGAACAGTAATTTGCTCAAAGTAGGTCTTCAAATAATGGCATGGGGGTGGAGGGTGGGACACACCTTCAATTTTTTTCCCCTTTGTTGCCATATTGTTAAAAATAATCAGCAGTTGCAATGCAAGCCCAGTGATTAAATGCTATTTGTCATCATAAACAGAGATGTGGAAGGGCTTTTTTGCTCTTACGCTGTGCCTGCAGGAACTTGCACGGGATTTGCAAGTGATGGAGAGGTTTTTTTTTCCTGCCTTTAAACTTCAAAACTAAGGCAAATACCCACGTGTCACTTAGGCTGTTTAACTATTTCAGAGTTTTCCTGCATGTTGAGGGTATGGAATAGAGATTTCTAATGCATGGGGATTTAGGCAAGACCTGATTTTAAGAAGTCTTGACAGTACAGGGCAACCTATAAAGAAGAAACCTTGTGGTCCAAGAACTTGTCATTCAGTTTTGGCATTTTTTAAAGCATGATCTCAGTACTCAGACTATGACAGCAATGATGACATTTAAAGCAGCCTGCCCTAGCCAATCTGTATAGAAAGTATGCATTTCCTAATTAGCATTATCTTCCAGAAGGTTTTCTTCTAATACCTGTGCAGTTGGGTTTGAGTGCTTTTGCCTCACTGATGCTTATAAAATATGGTGAATGTTCTGAGTGTTTGAGAATTACTTGTACTCTACTTTAGCACCCTCTGCTTCTCTCTCTGGCATGTTTCCAGTAATCTCTGTGAGAATCTTGTTTTCCTGAACTGCAACTGTTTTTGTGGTTTCAGCATGGACACCCTGATCACAAAAACAGCTCCACAGAAGTTGCTGTTTTATCATGAAGATAGAAAGGCAAACAGGGAATGGGAGCACAAGATAATGATAACTGATGTACAGCAGTTTTCCTTTCTGCTCCTTGGGATCAGTCTCAATCTTCCCAGAATTTTGTTGTCATGGTTACTATTGCAGTATGTGCTAGTTTGCACATAAAGTTATCCATCCCATAAAAACAAGCTACCTTCTCAATTTCATGCAATGGTGAATTTCACAGACTGATAGTTTGCTATGTACCATAATGTTTCTGCCTTCTGTGTGTCTTTATCTTATTCTCCATTAATTCCACAGAATGCCATCTTCTGGAATAGAGCAAGAAAAAAAATAATGTCTTTGTTTCAGCAGAACTGGAGTTCTGCTAATGGATTATTTTTTAATGTTCACCCTCTTGCAGCTTCAGTATTTAAAGCATAGTATGCACTCCTTTTGTTACCCTTTCTTTTTCATTGCTATTGCATGGAGACTATCATTCAGTGATAATAGCTGAGAAAAATATTAAACTGAAAGCTTATAAAAAAATCTAAACATATTCTGAAGTCAGCTTCAAGTAGTTAGAGGTATTTGTTGTGAAGTGAAAAGCAATTTTCTTTTGCAACTTTCTAACAGTTATGAAATAATACTGTCTGTACACAAGAGCTATGGTTATCAAATTAGACTAATATATAGCAGTTTCCAAACAAAAAAAAACAAAACAAAACAAAACAAAACAAAACAAAACAAAACAAAAACCAAAAAACAGCTGGTTTCCATGCAAACTGGGAATACTCTGTGAAATACATTGCTAAGGGACAATATGGGTGCTAAAAATTTAAATAAGTTCAAAAAACACTGGTCAAACGTGGATGAGAAATCCATCAATGTATGTAAAATACAAAGGTAGCATTTCTGATTCAGAAATTACATTAACAATTAATTGGAAGATGAATAATTATTCTGGGGAAATATGACCACATGGTTGTCCTTCTAACTTATTATTTCCTAGAATATATGTTTGGTCACTGTCAGATGTTGTGATAAAAGGATATTTGAATGTGGTCAGAGATACCTATTCCTGTGTGTCTGTCCATCCGTAAGTGTATGTGGGTTACAATGCTACGTGTCCTCATGCAAGAGGTTTCAACAGAAAACTGACATAGTTTGTCATCTAGTTGGATCTTTTGCCCTAACTTTATAGCCCACAATTGTTTCTAAGGTGAAAATCACATATAATTCAGGTTTGTGGATTTGTAGACCTCTGTAAAATGTCTGCTATTTAGCTGATGTCATGAATCTGTAAATCACCAAATTTCAAGCTTTATCCCCAAAAGAACACAAGAGACTGCTGAAGTCCCTTATGATAATCCATAGGATGACTAGATCTTTCCACACTAAAACAAGGCTGTCACCACAGAGCCACTGCTCCTTAGTTCATTTGCAATGCGATGCCTGTGTGCAGCTGACACAGATGGACATTTCTGACCACTCATGGAAACTAAGCTGGTCTAGTTCCATTTCACACATTTTCAATCATTTCCAGGAAGCTCGCGGCAACGTCCCAGCTCTAGTTACAGGAGAAAGGGCTTAGGTACAGAAATCAGATCCTACCTTTCATTTTCTTTGTTAGAAGAGCGGGGCTCTTTCTGACACAAATCTCAGCCTTTCAGCGCAGGACCTCATTGCTGCTGCAGAGGAATTACACTTAAGCAAAGTTCTCATCGGATTTGACAAGAAGTATGTTTGGTTTTATTTTTTGAATATGGAAGTTCATTATTCTCTCACCTGAAGTACAGTTGGTGTGTTAATTTTAAGCAAATATGTAGGAAAATCTTAAAGGTTTCCTCTCATTTGAGGATAAAGAAAGTCTTTGCAGTCTTAGGACAACAGACCTTTGACACTGTTCTGATCTCCTTGTAATCCTTCCATGTTTTTTTTTTTATGTTTATCAGTACACCAGAGACTATGCTACATTAACAGAAATTGTGTCTGAATCTCCTTCACAGATGCTGAGGTGGGGTCAGGAGCCAAGAGGATGATCAAGGTAAAAAGTATGGCTGGTTTTTCAGTTTTTGCTAGAGTACTCTGCTTAGACTGTTTTCATATGCTGGTATGCCTCTTTTGGGCAGTTAAAGCACTGGCTGTAAATCAGCTAAGAGATCTGTCTGGATCAACCAGCCTGCCTGTAAAATTCTTTCCAGGTGACCCACACCCCGCTGAGCAGTCCCTGCTATGACGATAGCAGCCTGAGTCACGAGCCTGCAGAAAGCCCATGCAACACTGATGGGGTCAGCATCCTATATCCCCATGTGTGCACACCGGGAGACTGCTTCATTCACTGCATCTGGCTCCAGTCTCCTGTGTGGCTGACTCTTCAGCTGTCTCAAGGGCTGGTTTGGTTTGGTTTTGTTTGTTTGGGTTTTTTTTCCTATTTTTCTCCTTCTGTTGTACCTTGAAGGCAGGTGGGTAGCGTTTAAGAAAGTTCATGATTTCCTGTGTATAAAAGACTCCTTGCTGACAGCATTAGCATTTTTCAAGGTAGTTACTACCATATCCTGTATGATGCAATACAACCCTTTACAGTGAAATGGAGCTGGAAACATACTAGCACCTCATCACAAACATTTAAAATGTAAAGTTCCTTTCAAGAGTAGAATTGCAGTATTAAATGCTAAACACTTGCAAGAACATGAGGAATCACAGAGTCTACACTAATGTAATCAGGACTTCTTTATTAACATGTTGTTTTGTAATTGTGTAGGATTTCTTCAGGTTGTTTTGTTCCAAGTTATGGACCTGATGTCTGTCAAAAATTAGTGTAATAGACTCTTTTTTTTTCCTAAATATTTTGCCCTCTCTTTCTTGCTACAGTATTTATCTTTGGTGGTATGAAAGTTGTGTGCACATTACTTGGTACATAAAGAAAACTTAGAGGGTAGGTCTTTGGTAGGTTTACTATTAGGGAAAAAAATGTCTCTTTGCTTGTTTGGGCTTGGTTTTGGAAACAAAAAAGCCTAGAACTGAAAGTTACACAGTGGTAAGAAAGAATGCATTGCATTTTATGGAGGTCTTCATTCTGCAGGCTGGCTTCGTACAAGACAGTCATTAACATGAAGAAGACACATAGAGAACTCCTAGATCTGATTTACAAAAGTGTTATTTACTCTAGTTCATGCCAGAGAATTGTAAGTTTCTCACATCCAACAATCATAGAATCATAGAATCATAGAATCATAGACTCCTTTAGGTTGGAAGGGACCTTCAAGATCATCAAGTCCAACCATTAAGCCATTAGGGCTCTAAAGTCCTCTGCTAAAACAGATCAGAATCTGTCAGGGCTGGAAGGTACCACAAGGATCAATCATTCACTTCATCTTTCAAACAGGTATTTCCTCAACTGTTCCCTGATCTTTGCAGTTTACCATTGTAACAATACCATAGGTTATGCATTCACAGCCTATGAAAGTTAAAGCACTCCCTCACTTTCATCTAGGAGAAAAAAAATACTGTTTTCAGACATTGACAACTTACAGGTCTTTTTCTTGAGCAATATCTAGCAATAATTGCAATAATGTACACATCTACAGTACAGACCATTGCTGCTTAATATTTTCACCAGTAACTTTAGACAGTGGGATCGACTGCACCCTCAGCAAGTTTGCCAACAACGCCAAGCTGAGTGGTGTGGCTGACACATCTGAGAGACAGGATGCCATCCAGAGGGACCTGGACAAGATGAAGAAGCAGGCCCATGTGAACCTCATGAGATTCAACAAGGCCAAGTGCAAGGTCATGCACCTGGATGAGGGCAATCTCCAGTATCAGTACAGGCTGGAGGGTGAGGGGATTGAAAGAAGCCCTGTGGAGAAGGACTTGTGGGTATTGGCGGATGAAGAGCCAGACGTGAGACAATGTCAGCTGCCAGCAAGGCAGACCACTCATATCCTGAGCTGCATCAAAAGAAGTGTGGCCAGCAGACCAAGGGTGGTGATTCTGCCCCTCTATTCTGCCCTTATGAGATCCTAACTGGAGTACCGTGTCCAGCGCTAGAGTCTTCAGCACAAGAAAACATCGATATGTTGGAAAAGATCTAGAAAAGGGCCACAAAAATCATCGGGGGCAGGGGTGGGTGGGTGGAGTGTGTTTGGAACACCTCTTGCTATGAAGAAAGGCTGAGAGTGCTGGTATTGTACAGCCTGAAGAAGAAAGGTTTCCCAAGAGACCTTACTGTAGTCTTTCAATACTTTCTGGCTTTTAAAAAATAAATCTCAGTATTTCATCTCTCACTTCATAGCCCTATTAGGGCTATCACTGAATTTTGACTTAGCTTCCTCCCTTCAGCTGGCTTTTCTGGGGCACACACAAAAGCCCAGACTAATTACGTGCAGAGTAAACTCAGGTCTAGGAAAACCTCATCACTTGTGGTCTATGCCTTCCCTATAATGTGTTGCTGTTCACAGTTTTATTCCTGGCTATCCAAATCCAGGCAGAGCATCAATCTAGTCATGCAGAGAAGAGCTGTTTTTCTCAAACACACACTCCTTACCAGCTTTGTTGGACCTAGTCCGCCCATTTTTCCATTTGGAAAGACTCAGAGACTGCCAGAGCCAATGTGACCCCAGCCAGCTGTGAATCCAGTGTGTGTGCCAGTGAGGCCACTGCTACTAACGTGGCCCAGCTGAAAAGAAGTCAATGTGTGCTGCACCCCTCACAGTCCCTCTTACAAAAAACTCAAAAGAAGAATTCATGCTTCTGTATCCTGGGGGTGTGATCATTAACTTTTGGACTTAAGGACTTTGTATCTTCAAATGAGGAAGCATGAAATGCTGTAAATGGTAGCTTAAAATTTTCCATCATACAATCTCTGTTGGACTCCATTGTTTTTTAATCGTCCTCAGTTCTTTTGAAAACAGTCCCAAGTGTTAACCTCTGAGCTGTCTGCTCATCCTGACCGAGCCTGGGGGAGTCATATCATTTCAGCAAACCATGGAAACTCTCTTCAGAAGAAGTTCATCTGTGTCCAAGTGATATCCTTGCTGCCTAAGTGGATCTTGCCAGCCCTTCAGATGTTGCTTGACCAACTGGTGCTCTTGAAGTAGCAGTTTAGAACATGGTCCTGTTTCACTGTTTCTCTTTCTTCTATCTGGTGTGTCTTGTCATCTCTCATACAAAAAGCCAGCTGCTCACTCTGGCTTCTAGTAGACACTTCATTTTCACACTGGAAATAAACATTGCATGCACACATAGTTGAGTGCTTTTTTATACCAACGTCTCAGCATGAAACTTATCACCCACAAAGCAGGGAAAGGTCTAGCCTGTTCTTGCTGGCAGTATAATTTTCTTTATTAGCATATTATAAACAACTAATTAGAAATTAGATATGCTGATAAGTAGTTGTGAAAATGTTACAGAAACTGTCTTTACCTATGAGACCTAACTAGAGAAATTAACAAAGTCCACGTAGTCATTTTAGCCTGGTGGAAAGGCCCAAATTAAAGTCCCATAACACATATCTTTGTCCGCATCTCCTTGGAAGCAAGCAGTAGCATGTGATAGAAAGTATTCGTGACATTCATTTCCTCAGTTTCTCTGTTTGGTTTTTCATTGTTACACTCCTATTAAAAACAAAACAAAACTGCTGCAACAACAAACCCCACATTTTTTTCTGTTCTAAAATTATCATTCAAAGACAAATGTAGTTATAATTCCATTATTGCTAAATGGTAGATTTTTGTCTAAAACAAAACCAAAAAATTAATACAGCAGATTCTCCAGATATTCCTTTTACGTTCTAAAACATTGCTTTCACTTTTAGCGTAGTAAACTAATGCTGTATATTTAATAGTGTTACAGTAGTTTCAAGTGTTACATGTACGAGGTGAAAACAGTATTTTAAAAAACCTTTCAAGGAATTCAGCATGACTTCGAAAGAAAGTCAGCCTAAATTGTATTTATGCAAATTTGGATATGCTATTGCTTAATACATGAAAATACATATCAAACCTGCTTCTGCTACTCATAGAAGCATCAGGCAAGCACACCAATTCTGTACAAGAAGAAATGCTGCAGGATCTGTCAACTAGAAGAGATTCAGAGATAAGCCTCCTTAAGTTGAGAAGTTATGGTGAAATTCCCCTCTAAGCAGTCTCAGAGCAGTAAAATTTTGGCCAACTTTTGAATTTGGAAAACTGGTTCACATCATGTTATTCCCACCATCCTCATCTCTGACTTCTTGCAGGTCTGTGGAGACTCTTGGAGGTTGCCATTGGCAGATTGTCTGGAGCATGAACACAGCTATGTTTCTCAATTATTTTCCAGCTCAAGGAGGCAGATGGGAATGTCATGAGGCCTTTGGTTTGTTCTGTTGATGAGCAGGCAAAGGAGAAAACACTGTGCCCTAGGACTGGAGCAAAGGAGTCAAGGGCATGTACTCTCCTGGCTGCTATGTTGGCCACATTTGCTCAGGTGGGATGTTTAATCTTCCACATATTTGACCCTGGGGTGACAGGGGCACTAGCAGCAGCAGGACAGGCTTCCTGGTCTGGGGACTCCAGTGTGGATGAACTGCCAGAGCAGTCTGATCTCCAGCCCCTTGGAGTCAGCATGCTGCTCTGATGAGAAGAGGTGGATATGAATACAGACCATCAGGAGCAGGACTGAGACTGTGCATTTCACTTGAGTCTTTATTTGGCTATTCCATGTGGTCACAGGAAGGCAGGGTGCATGTCTGAAGGGACCTTTGCCCTAAGCTGTGGCACCTCCGTCTCTTCCTGCTGCCAGCAGTACATCCTTCTGCACTGCCTGACGTGAGAACCCTCTAAGTTCTGCTAACGCGCGGCTAGCTCCAGTGACAGATCTCCAGACAGAGTGCTGCGGCAAGTGAGCAGGTGATGCCTAAAGCCAGGGACACATAAAAGGAAAGTTTATCCTGTCAGAAAGCCTCTCATTAATCATCTCCAAATGCCATACTGTTCAGATGCATTTCTCCCCATTAACAAGCTTATACAAGCAGACTTGTTTGGCTATAGCTGGCAGTGAGTGTAAGCCACTAGGAGCACGTTGTAGAGGGGTCAGGTTTTTTAAGTTTTCTTCTTTCCAAGGGTGTTGAAAGATCCTATTTGTGGGTGATATGGCCTGCATTGTCCACTCTCCAGAAAACCCCGTGTCTGTCAGCCTCTGGAGAGCTTGTTTTGTTCCTTCCCCCATGGCCGTGCCCTCTGTGGTCACCTGCAACTGAGAATGGCGAACAGCAGCCTAAGCTTGCCTACCTTCCTTTCTTACCTCCACAAAGTAACTTGTCACAAGTATGAGAAAGGTTTCTATTTAAAAACAAAGAGCTGTGACCGCAGAACTGTGACTAATATTGGAATTTAGCAAGAAGTCAGCTCTTGTTTCAAGAGACTGTGTTGCAAGTTTGGGAACATTTGCTACTAAAGCTCTTGATGAATGACTCCAGGAAGAGGGAGCTAGTTTTTTCTTATTTCTTCTTCTCTTTCAGTGCTCGTTTTGCACAGATGATAATGAGGAGTGTCAGGCAAGCATGTAGCAAACTGTTTTCTGTCTCTTGACAGAGCAAAGCTATCATTATGTCAGTCTGACATTGAGAACCTGCTGGACTTGGACAATAAATTCAGAGAGAAAAGCTTTTTTCTTTTTTTTTTTTAGGAAAAAAAAAAGGTAAGCATAAATCACTTTGCTCTTTCAGGACTGAATCATTTAAGACATATCATAGATGTCTGCTTTTCATCCTTCTGCATTTATTTTTTTCTGACTCCACCATGTACAGTTTAATTCAATTTGAACTATATTTTAAATGAAAAGTCTTAAAAGATTCTATATTTTTTTCTTTTTCCTTTTGACATACTGTATTCGCCACAGGTACTGACAGTGTAAAAACTTGCAGACTCCCAATTCAGATGAAAGTGGCTGCAGAGATCCAAACCAGGCATAGCCAAAAGAGTTTCTGCAGGTTCTTAGTACCAGCACATCTCCTTTGCTGCCTCTGCTGCTTCTGACAACAAGGCCTGCACCTTTGTCTCTGTCTGGCCTTGCCAAGCTGCACAGAGATGTTTTCCATCAAAGGTCAAATGCAACCATGACTCCTGCAGGTTTTCTGAGGAATAATTACCTTTTTATTTTTTAACATTTTGGAGCAGAATTTGTTTTTAACTCCTGCTACCAGAAGCCTTTTTTTCCAACAAAAATCTCCTGTTCTATCTTCTTCCTAGTGATAAAGGGGAAGGTGTGAGCACTGCACTGTACACAATTACCTGAGCTGTGAAGTTTTGTCCAACAGGTTGTGCCATGACCTTTGCGGTTTCCAAAGGTAAAAAATATGTTGAAGTCCCTCTTTTCCATGCTCTGAGTTGCTCACATCTCTGTAGGGCATAAGGATATTTTTTCCTTTGGGAAAACCTCATGTGCCTGTCCATACTGTTTCATTTCTCCTTCCTAGTCAGGGAATCATTGCTGCAGGGTGGAAAGATGTTTTGAGCCTCATCTGTTCTCCTGCTCTTTTGTGCGCTGTATCAGCTGGCCTGTCCTTGCTCTATTTTGCTTACAAAATGTGCTGATTGCATAGAAATTGTGCTGAAGGCATCAGGCTACACTAGGAGATCAGCTTTCCTCTGTTTCAAAGCCCATATGCTCTAATCTTGTTAATGGTGACAGACGCAACCCTTCAAGCAGGTCCAGTGTCTGCACCTCAGTTACTAATCACAAAAGAGGATCTTGTACAAGAATTTACCAAATTAACACTTATTTCATCTGGTTTGCAATTCCCAGGTTGATTTTGCTGGAGTTGTGGTTTCAGCATTAAGATGAAATAAAAAATATTCAGTCTGCAGTGTGACTCAAAATGAACTTAGCAGAACGTGCAGCTGATTGCTTCGCCACTCCCACCATCCACCTCAGTGTTTATTATTGTAGCAGACTGCTCAAAACATGGTAATTCTTTAGAGACACAGAAAAAGGTACAGCCCCAGCTGCTCTGAGGTGGTCACCATCCTGCTGCCCCTCAGATCAAGCGTGGCCAACACGTGGTCCACTGACAGACCTGAGACACAAAGCTAGCCCCACTGTGTGCAGGTTGTACACATTCTTTAAGCAGACTCACTTGCCCTTTTGGGTTTTATTCTAGATAAAGTTTGTAAACCCTAGTGCAGACATACTAACCCACTATTCCCTTTTTTTCTTCTGAAGAGAAGCAGTTCCTCTTGTTAGAGGACTAGCACCACAGGCTCCACGGATGGTCTGACCTGACTCTCCCTTACCTTTCCTTCTTAGCTGTAGTAGAATTAATGCTGAGCATCCTCTGTCATGCAGAAATGCATGTTACAGCATATTAAGATATCCTTTTAAAAACCTTAATTTAACAACTAAGCTTATTCATTTTTAATATTCTCATAAAGCATCATTAAATCTAACTTGCTTCCTACCTTGAATATCTAGAACTGCCTAGTAAGCCTGACATAACAAAGCTCCAAAGTCACCCAGCCACCAGTTCTGCTGTGATAATTTATTTTGCATTCATTGGTTTATTCTGATTTATCATGACAAAGACAATACAATACTACCCAGATCAGGAAGTGATTATGCAATATTTATAAGCACTAAAGCTGACCCCTACTGATACACAGACATGCATCTATTGTATCGAAGAAAGACCTGTTTACAGAGAAGTCCAAATGCTGTAAGTTTGAAGATGTAAGAGAGAAGAGTATTTTTCTTAACCATGTATTGCTTCTTCAGAAGACACGTCTAAGTGGAACTGACACTAATAGTGGATACATACAAAGACTGAGGATCATATTTATGGCCTTAAGAGATATTTAAGTTGGCTGTGCGCCATTGCCTTTTGGCTTGGAAAAGTTCCAAACCAAAGTAAATTTAAATATGTTGGAGCAAAGTAAATGATTGATGATTTCATAAGAGCCATTGTATGTCTTTGCTCCTGTGCACATCTCATACCCATTTTACAAAGCTGCACTACCATGGACTTCATTGGCCTTACACCTGACTATTGCAGAAAGCATGTAGGCATGCTCAGAAAGTTACATGCACCATCTGAGGTATATTGCAGACCATGAAGGACTCTTACTGCCTTCAGGGGGCTTTGGATAAAGACCTGTGTGGTCAAAGTAAAACACAAGGCTTGCTGAGCTAAAAGTCATATGTAAAAGTATTATTTAGTAATGTTGTTGTAATATAATATTTGCTTTTTATGCAGGTCATTATTTTAGGACACACAGCAATACAGAATGGGTGTGCCATGTAACAGGTATGTATTCACATGTATAAGCTTTTTTACTACTCTCCTGCAAAAATTTTGAGGCTCCACAGCTGATTCCTTTTTGTTAGAGTTTTAAAAGTACATGGGTAAAATGTGATTATTTTTTTCAAGGCTGCAGAAATCTGAATATACTAAATTTAGTCTTATTCAAGCAAAAGTGTTGAACAAGTGAGGCAACGTCCTGTAGAGGTAGAGTGTATTTCAGAAGTGGATGCATGCAGGCACCTCACTCTGGCAGTCACTCCATCACAAAACATCACACCAGTGAATCCTACAAGACAGCAGCCACTGAGAAGGGGAATGGCACAATGTTAAGCTGCTAGCATCAGAGCAAGAATAGACCACTACTGTTTGGGGTTGCCAGTAGTGAACAGCTAAGTTTTACACTCTTAAAGTTTGCCACTCATTTCTCTTTTGCACCAAAACACTGCAATGCAGGCTCCTTCTATGTTATTGACATGGTGTTGAAGGTTGCTGCCACCACCCTGGCTTACATTTATCTTCAAAGCACAGGGTTGCTGATGTGATGGCAGCAAATCATCTTTTAACACTGCAAATGGAAGTTTTGTGGGCTTATGTCTGGAAAATGCTCCAGATATGGTACCATTCACAACAAGGAAATTTCTCATTGGCCTCCCCGCTAGAAGCACTCTCGGTGCATACCCTAGCTAAAGCCCTGTATCCTTGACTGCAGTGATTTACACCCACCTTCCTCTCGAGTATATAAGTCTCTCTCCCCCAAATGTTCGTCTTGTTAATACCAATGTAAGCCTAGATGGTAATTTATTTGAGTTGTAGAAATAATTCATTTAGACCCTAATGTGATTTTTCTATCAAGCCATGAAATCTGATTTTTTTTTTTTTTCGCCACCATGTCCAACTGATTGAATGTGTTTTCTGTCTTTGTGATTTACACTGTACCTAATTGTAGCATGAACAGGTTAACTTCTCAGAAATAACTAACAGGTGTACAATTATGTGCACTCACATTACTCGCATCTGGGTGATTTCACACTCCACATCCAAATGCAGTAGCTTATTTTTCTTCTTTGGCAAGTGGTTGAAAACTAACTCAAGGTGGAATGTGCCCTGCTGGAAATCAAACTGTAAGCATGAAACTTCACCAAGGTCTTAAGACAGTGTTTGCTTCATGTCATAAAGTACCATAGAGAGTTTTCAGTCAGGTGACTTCATAATTTGTGTATCCCATGAAGTATATTTCGAAGACAAATCACCATCTATGTAATTGTTGGGAAGGCATAAGGTGGGAGAATCATATCAGCAACAACATTCCAGACGGTTTTCTATATGCTTTATCTGGACATATAAAACATGAAACATTAGTGACATGACACTTATAGAATCATGAATGAGAGCAAAAAACTTTGCTAATATTGTCATTTAAAAAAAAAAAAAATTTATAGAACATTTTGATTTTGTAGTTGGTTTCCAGTAGCTGTTCCTGTTATACAAAACATATTACACATTTGTCATATATGAAAATTGGAGTCTTCACTTTACTTTTGCATTTAAAAAAAAAAAAATCATATCCCTAAACTGAAGCTAGTCTTTGATTTTCCAAATAGATCTTTCCTGAAGTTCTTCTACTGGCGGCTTGTCTGTGCAAAGCTCTAGGACAGGCTGCCATGCATCTGAGTACCAAATAACAGAGACAGTTTGACCTTTGGAGTGAGCTGAGTGTGGGAAGATGTGACCTGCAGTGACTAGAAAAAGAATAATTTTAGAGAAAAGGTGTAATTATAGTTTTACTAGCTGTGATGTATCTTCAGCTATCTCTTCTCTCTTCAAAGACAGACTCACCTGTATCACTTGATGCTGAAAACTACCTTCAAACAGCAAACTGAAGTCTTCTTGATATCTTGTACACTCCTCAAGCGTGTTAATGCCATACCTAATGCAGGGTCTTTAAGATAAAGACTCCAATGTACTGTGTCCTAGCATTGAAGAAAATTTTGTTTTGTGGAAAAGCTATTTACTCCATGTTGTCCTACTGGAGGTGTACACTATGGATTCTGAGCATTAAACTCTCCATTACTTCAGCTGTGTCATTGATTTATCTTCTGGTGGAGGTCTGTCTCCAAAAACTCGGGACTCTGCTCCCACTAGTGTGTAGCGTTATGAGAAACACAAAGCTGATTGTAAGAAAAGGATGTGCCTGCCAGTGTAACTTCAGAAGCTGTCGGGATTTACGTCATTAATACTTTTTATTGAACTGTTTTCCAAGTGACTTTACTGAGAGAAAGGAGCTGTCAGAAGCACGCACATTAAACTAAGGGAGGTTAAGAACCCACAGGAGGTACCTGCAACTGGGTCTTCAGTTTTTCAACAGTGGAATCACCCACCGTCTATTACATACTGAGTTCAGTGTGAGATGCACAACAACAATGGCAAAGGATAACAAAATGCACAAAAAAGGTTATTTTAGGAAGTCAAGGAGAATGAGGGTGAAGACATCTTTCCAAAAGTAAGACTTTGTAGCATTTTTTATAGAGCCTACAGTTCACGTGCATATTGAATACATAACTTCTGCCCACTTGGCTCTTCTGGCCTCCATAAAGATCAAAGGGGAGCCAAAATACTGCAAAACCTTCAAGATCAAGCTGAAAATGTATGGCTGCCCTCCAGAGGTCTTTCCCTGGTTTTGTTCAGCAATAATTGGAAATAATAGGTATTGCAAGAAGGCCAAGTGCATGCTGCATCTGTTCAGTATTTTGCACGTTGTTCAGAAAGGGCTTTCAGAACAAACTGCTCTCACATGTTCCCTGGAATGAGTTTCCCTCCTTTAGAGGAAAAAAAACCTTCAAACTGCTGAGCTACCTTACATCCCCTGAGTGTGGGCCAGGAAGTGCTCCACACTGCATAGGCTCAGGTTCCTGGGCTCTGCCAGGTGGGTGAAGAGCTTGACAAGCTGAGCAGGTGAGCTGCATCGAGAAATTCACACCTGAAAGAAGACATTACAGGGCAGCTGGCTAGTTACAATGTGATAAAAAACTAACATTTCTTTCAGGTGAGGAATCTGGTAACCTACAGTTTCTGCACAACTCTTTAGTTTCTTCAATACAGTTGGAGATGTCTTTGTACCAGCAAGCATAGACACGCTTTCCTCTTGCTCCCCTCAGCTGTGTCAGCTGCAATGTAAAGCTGAATGTCCAGTCTGTGACAGTATGGTTGTCAAAGCAAGGGTACCATTCTTTCACTCTCCTCATAGTCACCCTGGTATTCTCTACACCCTCGTCAAGTTTCAGGCAGGGCCATATATAAGTGACTCTTAGCCAGTCATAAAGGGATAAGCAATTTTCATTTCTTGAAGAAGATAATATGAGAAACTGTAAAATTTAAGTGTATCTTGTGAGACACATTTGGAAGAGCTTACATTATTCCAGGACCCACATTACATATTGACGGCCAACAGAGCCTCAGTACTGCAGGAAGGGCATCTCTGCCAGACTTCTTGGCAACTGAGAGTTGAAAGGAATAAAAAATATCAAGTATAAAAGCATGGTGCAATGAATGTCATTACCACACCTGTGTGTAGAAAGAAGTGTGGAGGGAAAGTAGAAAAGTTTTATGCAGCTGGTTGTCCTGTATGTATCTACGAGTAAAATATTTGACACCAGATGGAGGCTTTCTTTCTGACAATAGCCATCCTTAAGGAACTTCATGTTTAAAATGGTTTCAAGATATTTGGACAAAGGATGCAAAATACGGTATGGTAGTATAATCATTTGGAGAGAGCCACCTTCCACAAGAAAATAAGATAATCTGTTTTCAGACAAGCAGTTCAGAAAGGAGCAAAAAGTTGAATTGTGTATGATCAATTCAGGGTTGTGAAGCCAACCTGCATTTTGGAGAGCACCTGACAATAGAAACATACAGTGACATGGGCATTGGTAAAATACTCCTTAACAAATGAATTCAAGGCTTAGAACTGGCCACTGAAAAAGTGAAAGCATGAGGAAAGCTACTCAGGGTGGACTGCAGGTTTAACAAAGTAGGCATTGCACAAAGTCCTCAGAAAGCATCCCTCAGGCTACAGTCACACTAGCAACCTCTACCAACGGCCAGCAATAGGAGGGAGGTGCACAAACATCAGTGGATCACAGCTCTTTGCCTATGATCACAGGTCGCCAATTCCAGAGATCAATGAAGATGACTTAGCAGTGGCCTAATGCAATTAACTCTCCTTGAGGCAGTACAGAGTAGATGGCATTTTCACCCCTTGCAAAGTTCTCTTCTATGACTGTGCAAGAGCACCATACTCCCAGGGGAATTCATCACTGGTGAAACAGGGAACATTGGACAGGGTAAGAGTGGACCATCAGTCTGAAATAGGATGAACAATGTATTAACTTAAGATGGGGCACTAATAGGCAAGCCTATAGGCACCAGAAACACTGATATTTGCTCTGAAACAAGTTACAGATACTGTAAGGTAAATGGGAAATTTTAGTCTCTACAATAAAGTATTTGTCATTTGTGGAATGTCTGAACTGGATACACCTGTTAACAACACCTGAGAGACTGTGACATCTGTTATAGTACAGGAACAAAGTACCCACAGTAATACGTACAAGTTGCTAATTCATGGAGTTTCTCTGGAGGAGAAAAGGACTTTAATAACTGGACAGAAGATAATGTAGCACTCAATGGAGTGCAGACCTGTGCTGAAGAGGTCCAACTCAACACCATCATACTGTCTTAAATTTCAGCCTTTCTCACAGAGAAGCAAGAAGGGAGAGATACACTTCATCTTGCTGTAGCCCTGGTAGTTACCTTAATAGAACTTCAAAAGATGAACAAACATGTTGTTTCCCTTTGAAGGAGAAATGCTAACAAAGAAGGCAGACAGATTTTTTTTTTTTTTTTTCCCAGTCAGGCCCATATCCATAAGCACTTATCAGCCATTTACCTAGGAAAAAATATTTACTGTTTACTCAGATTAACACTTAGGTAGCCTTTGGTATCCAAAGGGATTTGACAGTAAGGTCAACAGCCTCTGAGTTGATATAAAAGGTCTGCAGAAATGATGCTTTAGTCTGAGAGCGAAAGAAATGGCAAATAAGGTCAAGTGTAGGACTGTGTCTCTCTCCTGTAGAAATAGATAATGCTGCTAAACTTAGGTGGAAACTTGGAATCACAGGGTCAGGCAGCTGGGAGAGTTGTCATGGGTAAAGTGCATCATAGTCTGAGGGGCCATCACTGCATGACGAAGTAGCAGTATGATGTATCAGGTACCAGAGTATGAGGGAAGCCATCAGCAAATGCTTGCCCCAGCCAGTTAGAAAAAGTAGGGGAAAGGATGGGAAAAGTGGAGGGATAGCTGTGTAAAAAACACCATGTGCTAGCCTCTAATTTGAAGTGTTCCTAAGCACTGTGCTATCACAGCTAGCTTGTTTTCAGAACTCCATTGGGCTTTGGTAACAGATCACCCAGATCAACCTGTAACTCACAGTAGTCTGCAAGGCAGATATATTGCAGGTTCGTTTCAGTGAGGAAAATTTGGGCCATCTGACACAGTCCCATTGGACTTGGATCAGGAAGTGATACTGTGCTGCAGATAAGTGCGCAGGGCCGTGATGAGTGAGATTGTTATATTTTTTGCCCCTTGGAGTGAGCAACGAGCAGGGCTGCTGCAAGACTGGCCAAGCCCTAATAGGTACCTACAAGGCTATGTCCTCTGAGATTGTGGTAGAGGGTATCACAGAGGGAGGCTGTGTGTTCCCTGGATTTCTTGCTTGAACAGCTTCTCCTTCCAACTCCACAAACTGGAAATCCTGCCTCATTAAGGGGTCACCAAGGTAAAGTAACAACCACAAGATACGCATGATACTTTGGAGTAGGCTTCATGTTTCTGCAACTGTTTCCACGGTTGCAGGAGCCTTTCAGACCAGGTGTATTTATCAAATTCACTCTCTAAATTTATTCTGGTATTGCTTTTCAACTCATTCTAAATTAAAAAAAAAAAAAAAAAAAAGAAAAGAAATAAAAAAAGAAAAGAAAAAGAGAGAGAGAGATCCAAAGAAAGCATTGGGGTTTGCATTGGGTTTTTTGGTTTGGTTTGGGAGGTGTGTGGGAAGGCAGAAAAGGGTCTGAAAAAATGCCCTGGTTTCAGAAGAATAGGAGGTTTATGTGTAAGGCAGTCAGTAAAATATCCTGTCACAACTGAGAAAGCAGATATATGAATACATCCAAGGAACTGGAAACGAGCTGAGCAGAGCTTGGCAATCAGTACAATCACTCGTATTTTAATTCCTTGCCTCCTGAATAGCTCAGCTTTTGTACTGTGTTATGAACTTTAACACATTTTTTTGCTACTGGCTTGCTGACTAGCCTTGCTCAGGAGCCGAGAGAAGATGTCCATAAGTGGGTTTTGTAACTATCAAAGACTACAGGGTCAACAAGAAGTGTAGAATGTGTGCTGTCCCAAAAGAGGAAGATGAAGCGTGATAGATGGAACAGCCTCACCAAATGTTGGTTTGCAAAGAGAAGGTTCCTGTTACTGGTAACAGCAAGGAGGACTTAGAAAGACAGCACTGCTTCCCTCAGCCCAGAAAATGGTGCTGATTCTGAGGAAGCAAGAGTGCAGGAATTCATGGCATACCCTATCTGTACAAACATGATGGCTGTTCAGGGAGAGAGATTTGTGATGGCAATGGAGGAAGAAAGCCTGACATCTCCTTCTGGTCTTACCAAAGCTTTGACCACTGTGTCATGAAAGCAGTGAGACTTGGGGTATTGCAGAAATGAAAGCTGAGCATATGTCCAAGCCTACTCCATGGACCAGGGATGCTCACCACTCATCATGTGTAAACATGCTCAAATATACATGTTCCTGGTGAGACAAGTATTTAATCCAAGCTTCAGAGCTCATTTATACTTTAAAGAATGTCCTGCAGGCTGAGAACAGTCAATACAGAGAGACACAAGCCTATGTAGACCTGGGTCTCAAGCAGATGTTCCTCAGACATTTCTGACTATTCCTCGGAAGGCTGGTACCCATTCATGTTCACTATAGGAAGGGATTGCAGCAGCCTAAGACTCATGTCTAGGCAGGAGGCTTCAGAAGCACAATATGGACACTGTGTAGTACTAGTTATAGGCAGGAATTCATGCAAGTTATTCATGCTAGTTACAGGCAGGAAGTCTGTGGGATACAGGAGTCTGTTGATTTGATGTAGCTCACAAGTGATGCTTTCTTCTTCCACTATGGATGTAGCCCTATTTCTTCATCTGTCTTGCTAAAATGAGGAAACAGCTTACCTATAACATGTGAGAGTAATAAGCCTCAACTAAACGATGCTTACAAAGTGCTTTGCATTCCTTGAATGGAACGTGTTGTACAAACACAAAATATTTCATTCAAACTTTATGTAAAGGTTGCGTTTATAAATGGTGTACAAGTAGGTAACAAATGATTAACAGATGTTATAGCCATGTTACAGAGATTAAGGTATTCTAGATGGTTATAAACTATCTATTGAGTTGTTGGTCCTCTTAAGGATCTAGAGAAGTAGATCAGCCGTGGATTAAAATATCAGTCATATGTTAAACCCATTTATAAATGTACTTTTAGTAAAAAAGGTGAATATATATACCATGAGATTTCCTTCATGGGAAAAGAGCAATGGTGAGTCAAGCCTATCATTTCACTGTTACAAACCTGATGGGGGAAGCACAACTCTTGTTTAAGAAGTCTCATTTTGTTTATGGAAAAGAATTCATGTAATGCAAATTACACATTTTTAAAGCCTGCTTCTCTTGCTCTGAGAAAGACTAAACTGCCCTATGCCTGTGGATTAGACTCTTTGCAGTCTTTTCCCACATAACCACTAAAGTGAGTTTGTTATATCATTCTTAAAAATTGATACAGAGGAAAAATAAAGTAGGTATAAAAATACAAAAGCCTAAACCCCAAGTTATTCAGCTCCACCAGTGGTCTAACATTACTGGAGCTAATAAATAAAGTGGTAGCAAAAGCAGCCTTTGTATCCAATTATTACACTCAATATCAGTCTTTACCAGCTGTACTGCTCCAATTCAACAATTGCTGCTTAAACACTTCCAACTTTTTACAGCTTTTAAGTAGTCCCATGAGAACGATTACTCCAGCTTTGTAAGTTATTCAGCACTCAACTTTTTGTTCCCATTCTCTGTTTTCTATAATTTCTATAATTTCTATAATTTTTCACTTTTTCAGAAGCATTGTTGGGTGCTTAGTGTCATTTAGTAGACATTGCGTTAGACCCTGAAACTGATCCTAACCTCGGCTTCTCTGGTGAAAATCCAGAATAAGTTAATAACA
Source organism: Merops nubicus (assembly GCF_000691845.1). Taxonomy (NCBI): domain Eukaryota; kingdom Metazoa; phylum Chordata; class Aves; order Coraciiformes; family Meropidae; genus Merops; species Merops nubicus. The sequence continues at coordinate 137,691 of NW_008588859.1, forward strand.
GTACAGGTGGTGTGACATAAGAACATAAAAATAGTCTACAGATATCTTTTTCTTAAAAAAAAATAAAGATATTGATATCTTTATCTATAGATATATCTTCTTCTTCTGCCTGATTCTGTCCATGGGAGTGTGAGTTGTTCTATCAATAATCATTGCCACCATAATCACCCCCTGGGGATATGCTCAGTCTGTGGTACAAATCAGGTTGTCTGCCATCTTGCCGGATCTCACGGGCTCACGAAGGTTGCTCCCTGGTCACCTTTCTGGCATGCTAACATACACGGAATCCTTGGGCTCCTCTATCAACCACCAAGTCTCCAGGTATGAAACAAAAATTACTCCTTCTGCTTCTGTTTCAGGAGTAAAATCAAAGCTGTTGAGATAGAAATGAAGAATTACAATGAGCACAGCCTGTGTAAAATCGTCCGCAACTACCAGCAGCTACCCATCCGTTATTATCAAAAACATCACCTGTTCCCCTACACGTGGTGTGCCAGACACAGCTAAATGACAACAGCTGGTAAATAATGGCCTGTGTATAGTCTGTGGTAAACCAGTTTAAGTAGCTCCATCAGTTTTCTCTTTGATTTATATTCATAAGCTGTTGCTCCTCCTTGCACAGTAAACTCCACTCCACGGTAGTAAGGGAAACCTTACTACAGGGTCTTCTGTAGTAAGTAAACGGCAAGACTTTGTAGACTGTCACGAACAAGACACAGCTGCAGCACGGGACAGAACTTCTGAGAAGAATTAGCACCCACAGTCCTGCTGGTAATCATAACAAGTATGGAATTAAAAGCTTGGATTTTATTATTATGATTATAATTAGCATTATTATTATTTGTTTTCTACCAACATAAGACTGTGTTTTCTTTGCAAACTCAATTCCTACATGTTTTCTGCTTCTGGCCTGTTGTTTTATTTCATGCATTTATTAATCAAGGTCTTCTCCCCCTTCCCTGTCCCATGCCTTGTGTTTCAGAAGTAACAAAAGAAACTGTATCAAATCAATTAATTCCTAGCTGAGAGGCCAGCTCCATCTAAGCCCTTAGACCCACTGGGCATTGGCTTGCTGAGTGTAACCTGAAATCTTAAAACACTTTCTAGATGAACATTAAGGTACAAATGAGGGCTGGTTTGTCTCTCAAGTCAACACTCAAAATGAAAAAGCTGATGATGTTTTCATTGAGGAAGAAAGAGTGACAGATAGCCTCTTGACAGAGGATTACCACGAGAGAAAAAACAGAGCTAAAGTTCTGTTTTCACTTTCCAACAGCGGAGTGAAGGAGGGAGGTCAGAGGACTGGAAAGGAGGTTGGGAGTGGGGAACTGCATTTTTCCTTGTGTTTTGTTTTTTTTTTTTGCTGGGCTCAGTTACACATATATCATCATGGCTAAACTAAAAGACCTGTAGTCTGCTGATGGATGGGCAGTAGGTTTTGCATGGAACCACAGGAACTCTCAAGATCACATTGGCAATACCTGCAGCAAAGGGAAATTGACAGTATAAGCTGACTGTTAATTTTCCCTTCCAGGAACAGACTGGGATTCAATCCATGCAAGCTCTTTCTGTACTCATCTTTCTGCACCAAAACATTTCTCTCAGTCTTTTAGGGCTGGTCCTCAACAAAATACTTAAATACAGAGGAGCAGAAATTCACACTTAAGTATCCTCTAAAAGCTAGAAATAGGAAAAAAACAACTCACATGTTATGCAAAAAAAAAGGAAAGCTAATTCCAGGGTGCAGCTGAGTGCTCTGAGCTTTACTTCTCTGGCCAGCAGGGATAGCTATTCTGACCGTGAATAGGCAAAGGGAGCGAGCACAAGCAATGAAAGTAACCGTCCACACTTACACCATTGTTAAATCAAAACGAGGGGAAATCTTCCAGTAACTCACACCCTTGGTGTGAGGGAGGCCTACTCCTCTTCCTCCCTGTGGCCAGGCTGTGCCCTTTGACAGGAAACTGTAGTGCCTTGCCATCTCACTGCTACAGCCCATGTCTCAGGATAGCGATATACCTCTTGTCCTTCCAGATGTCTGTATTTCCCTTGCTCTGAGGTAGTAGACTCTTCCCATCAGTGGAGACCTCTGACCCAAACATTTCCAGGAGGAACAAATTTATTTTCTCTAATGATAGCAATGTTTCTGGATGCTGGGCCATTCTTTGGGAGCAAAGGGGACCTGAAGGACAAGAAAAAGCAGCTACCCTCTTAGTGACATTCTTTCTTCTCATTACTTGGTTGGCTTTGCCCATATACCTCTGGGCAGTACTAGCAGGATTGGGACATTCAGACGTCTGCCCAGATAAGACATCTATTTTCAAAAGGAAAAATTACTGTTGCTTTCAGAAAATCAAGCTCTTTTTCGGGGTCTTTCAGGTCAGGCTTCCTCACAATTCCTGTCATCTTCTTAAAAAAAAAAAAAAAAAAAAAATTTGAAATAAACAATGTTAAACATGATTTAATAAATCACACGCACAGTCAATGTGAATCCAAGTGGAAATATTCAGCATGTTATAAAAAGTATTTTATTTTTAAGAAAAAAAAGTTAGTAGTAGAGACACTTCTACCACAAGTCTGAGCCTAGACTGCAAGGCTCAAAACATCATAGAACTGGGTGGCATACCTGCACTGCCTGGCACCATACGTTGCTGCTCTCCCATTAAAATGAAGACATCAATTAGGTCCTGAGGCAAAAATATAGCAAAACATAAAATCAGAATAGGCTAGGAGGTTTGAAAGCTATCAGGCCCACAGCGTGATATGGGCAACGGGGACTGATCATGAGGATGGGGCATCACTGGGCAGCAACTGCTACTGGATTTTGGAAGAAAGCCCCAAATGCAAGTTAGTGAAGCAAGAAGCTCCAAATGCAAGTTAGTAAAGAAGGGTTTTAGGTGGATTGATTTGTCTTTTTCATTTCTGATGTTTGGTAGCTGAAATAGCTGTTTAATGTGATCATTTAAATTTCAGCATTGGTGGAGTTAACTGACTTGTCAATTTGTTTAAAATGCTCTTCTGTGATCACTTGAAGGTAATTTACTTCCTGGATATCCAAAATTTTATTCTTTTTTGAATGCAAAAGTGCAATAAGGAACTGGTAGAGAAGGAGACAGGAAACAAAGGGAAGATTAACATTCAGTAAAACAAAGAGTAAGATAAATTTTAAAATGCAGACTTTAAGTGTAAGAGCACCCACATATATTTATGTAACTTTTTTCCTGACATTTACTATGTTTTATTACATCTCCTGGCAGAAAAACAGAAGCCTAAAGAGCAGAGGAGTTCATCATACATTAGTGACTGAAGGTGCATCATAAGCTAGCTAAGAGTAAAAGAAGTTTGGACCTATAGGTAATGCAGGGACAGCATTGCTCCAGTTGAAAGGTGCATTCATCTGAGGCTGCTTTATATCTCAGAGACGCCATGGACAGAATGTCTTCCTGAGGCAATTTGGTAGTAGTCAGCAGAATTATTGTAGAAGTGTTTATGGATGTGAGGATTTTGACACTTCTTACCACTCTACGTTAACCTCTCTCAGGAAGCACCTCCAGAAGCACAGCAGGGATGGTTTTGCCTATGCAAACCACTTGTAGTCTGAAGTTTTTTCCCACTGCCTGAGCTGTCCACTGTCATCATCACCATCTCTCAGCACATTATAAAACATACTGTGAAGCAGAGCAACGGAGCTGCTTATCAGTATCAGGGCCACTCTTCCTTTGTATCTATGTTTTCCAGCACAGACATTAGATAAAGTACTCGTTTTGATGTCTTTAATCATAAAATGAAGAATACAAGATAAATAAGAGACTTATTGCTTTCCCGTAGGTCTCATCTTTATGTCTCTCATTATCTGTTTTATACCTTCAGCTTCAGGCCTAAATCAGATAATGCATCATGGCTGGAAAAAAACATAGAATCATAGACTGTTTTAGACTGGAAGGAACCTCTAGAGGTCATTTTGTTCATCCTCCCTGCACAAGTAAGGACATCTCTACCTACGTCAGGTCGCTCAGAGGCCCATCAAGCACGACCTCGAATGATTCCAGGGATGGGGCCTCCACCTCCTCTCTGGGCAGCCCATTCCAGTGATCTATTGACCTTATATTAAAGAATGTTTTTTCTAATATCCAGTCTAAATCCATCTTTTCCTTTTAAAACCATTACTCTTGTCCTATCATGACTGACCCTTTTAAACAGACTTTCCCCTGCCTTCATGTAGGTGCCTTCAGGTACTGGAAGGTCACTATACGGTCTCCCTGGAGCCTCCTCTTCTCCAGGCTGAACAGCCCCAACTCCCTCAGCCTGTCCTTATAGGAGAGGTGCTCCAATCCCTTTTCCAGAGCTGGACACAGTACTCCTGTCTCACCAGGGCAGGGTAGAGAGGCAGAATCACCTCTCTTGATCTGCTGGCCACAGTTCTTTAGGTGAAGCCCAAGATGTGCTTTGCCTTCTGGGCTGTGACTGCACATTGGTGGCTCATGTCCAGTTTTTCATCCACCAGCACTCCCAGGTCCCTTTCCACAGGACTGCTCTCCAGTAAATCCTCTCCCAGCCTACACTGATAGTGCTGCTTACCCACACCCAGGTGCAGGACCTGCACTTGACCTTGTTGAACAATCATAAGGTTCATCTGGACCCACCTTTCCAGCCTATCCCAGTCCCTCTGGACAGCATCCCGTCTCTCTGGCATATCAGCTGCACCTCCCAGCTTGGTGCCATCTGCAGTCTTGCTGAGGGTGCACTCAGTGCTGCTGTCAATATCATTAATGAAGTTATTAAACAACACTGGTTGGTCCCAACACAGACCCCTGAGGGACACCACTTATCACCTTCTTCCATCTGGACATTGACCCATTGACCATCACTCTCTGGATGCAACCATCCAGCCAGCTCTTTATCCACTGAACAGTCCATCCGTTGAACCCATAATTCCCCAACTTAGAGATGAGGGGGACTGAGTCAAAGGCCTTGCAGGAGTCCAAGTAGACAACATCCATAGGTCTTCCCTTGTTGACTGGTGCAGTCACTTCATTGTAGAAGGCCACTATGTTGGTCAAGGAGGACTTGCTCCTAGTAAATCCATGCTGACTACCTAGGATTGCCTCCCTGTCCTCCATGTGCCTTAGAATGACTTTTAGGAGGATCTGTTCCACCATCTTCCCAGGCACAGAAGTGTCATTTACCAGTGTCTCCCTTTGGCCCATGACCTTTGTCTCCAACAGTTATTAAACTTAGATCCCAGGTGCTGAGTTTGGTTTCTACATTGCTTTTCAGTAGAGCAAAGAGTCACTCTGGCCATTTCAGAGTACAATTACTCCAAAATGAAGAAGGCAAAGAAAACCGACCAGGAATATGAGCAGAGCTATTCTGTACCCACACAGCAATGTGTCTCTAAAAGCCCTGAAGTCTAAAGTTAAATGAAATGATGGTGATACTGGAGTATCCCGTTGCTTCCTGCAGAGGCAGTGTGACAATATTGCATCCTCAAAATGGGGTAGTGCTGTCGCTGTTTGCAGGTGCATGGGGAGGAAGCAGCTGCTATAAGCCTTGTATTTGCATTTATTATCTTCCCAGGACCCATACACAACAATACTAGAGGAAGGGCAAATACATAAATGCAGATACATGTTTGCTAAATATTCAGAAAGGAGGAAAAAATGGAAATTACTGTGCAATGGAAATGGCATGAAATGCAGCTGCACAACTTCAGTATTTGTTTGGGAAATGACAACAGGCCAGAGGGAATTTCTCTTCAGAGGTCCACTGCAGGGACCCTTCTTTCTTTTGCTTCCATCACTGTGCTCTTTCTTTGGTGTAAGTGGTGTGACACAACTTTCCTTCACTTGCTTCAATATTCAGAGGTGTGTAAGAGGCATGACAGAAATATTTGCCCTTGTACTGGGAATAACTGTGCAGCAAGCTTTGAACACAGAACCCAATTCTTAAGATGCTTCATTAACTACCATTTTCTAATGAGTCTAACAACTTTGTCCAACTGCAAGGAAAAGCAGGTGGCTGGATCTCCAGACAGCAGAATGCAAATACAGGCTGGGTTGGGGCCAGCAGGAGGAATTCAGCTTTCCCAGTTGTGGTTCTCTCCATCCGTTGCTGAAAGACATGTGTAACAGTTGCACCAAGAAAGCAGTGATGAGATTAGGTGGGATTGGGATTGGGCTACCTGAGCAGAACAATACAGCGCTGTGGTCAATCTGCTGCTCTTCCAACGATTCGCTCTGAGCTTTTCTTCTGCTTCATAACTGTGCACCTGCCCACAGTGCTGCTGCTGCCCAAACTCCTGCTCAGCCCAAAAGGTGGCAGAGAAAAGAAGCCAGAAGAAACTGTTGTCCCATAAAAGGAATACATTTCTCGCAGGTCACATCATGCTCTCTACTACAAGCTTAAGATAAGAATAGTTGTAGTACAACAGGAAAAAGGTCAATTTAGCCATGTTTTCTATCTTATGGAGATCAGCATTGGAGACTTGGGTAAAAGCTTAAAAACATGGTCATACAATGATAACATCCATCATGATCTTCCAGCTTCTAGATATCTGCATCTCACAGGCTTCAGAACCAGAGGTAGCATCTTCATGTTATATAATCCTGGATAAGTCTTCTGCTAACTTACCTAACTCCTTTTAAACAGGCATGCATATGGCACACGAGCATACACATGTACTTCTCTAGATTAGACGAGTCTGTTATTTTTATGACTTATCTTGTATTTGCTGTTGGAAAGGCTGTATTTTGCTCTGGCTCAGTTTCATAAATACTAATGAAAATATCAGTTTTCACAAAAATGGATATAAAATGAAATTTCATATTTCCACAATACTCAACGTGGAAATATTTGGTAAGTTGTTATGTTTACATAGTAATATTTAATTAATTATTCTAGACTTAACAGATTTCCTAAATCCTTTTATGTGCAACCGTCTCAGATATTGCCAAAACCATGATTGATTATGATAAGTTTGGAAATACAGGAAAAAAATGCTAATTTTTTTGAAAGAAGCATTCATAAACAAATCTTCGTACCTTTGGAGAAAACAGGTACTGCACTGTAAATATTTATGACAGGATTATTATTAAAAAAGCAGGAGCTGTACAGCTGGAACTAAGCCGCTACGAATAATTTTGTTAAAGAACACCATCAACAGTATTTATACTATGTCCAAATTGTGCTAAGTTTTTTACACACTATTAAGAAGATAAGATCACATACCTATTGTGGTGTTTGGCAACTCACTCAGAGCCAAGAAGTCTGGCTCTGAACTTCGTTGCGGTCGGTACTTAAGCTCTTAACTGATCAGTGTTGCGCAAGGTGCTGCTCCACACAGCGCTGCTCACTCAAAGGCTTTCTAAAGGTGCAGCTCCCAGCCCCTGAGCACCTGCCTGGCTGCAGCTGAGCAGTGATATGAAATGGAATTCAACAAAAGGAAGTGATTAATCCTCTAATGCAGTGAGGTCCTAGTGAGAATTTTAAGCATAGAGTCTCATTCTGGGCAAATTCTCATTTGGTATAGGCTCACTGGAGAGAAATACACTTTGTTGTGCACATAAAGACCTCAGAGAGTTTGTCTGTGTGGTTGGGTTCTGCTTAGATACTCTGCTCTGTCTTTATCAGTCCAGAGGGAAGGAACAATCTAAACTCAAGTATATAGGCTTACTTTACCTACTTTTTATGTTGCAAAATGTGGGATGAATTTTAAAAATGCGTTCTGTAACTTACCTGTATGCTTTGGTTTAAAATAGTTTTAATTTTGTTTGGATTTCCCTCATGGCAAATTGCATTAAAAATGAGCTAAGGTCAAGTCAATAATTTGTAGTTCAATAATTTTTTTCCTTAGAGCATTTAGCCATAAGATTTAGTTTAAGGTAGTCCTGCAAGGAGTAGGGATTTGGACTCAAGGATTGTTATGCGTTTCTTCCAACATCTCAACTTGAGATATTTTATCATTTTGATATAGACTGACCATGGATTAGAGCTCTTGCCCAGCCTTAGCAGATAACCCTTCACCAGGGAGACCAGCCCATCGGAAGCCATAAAGCAGGTCCTGATAACTTGTTTTGAAGACAGCGAACTGGAGTTCAGGCACTGCAGCCCACTGATATTTTCAGGTGGGTCGTTCTGCCGTTCCTTTAGGGTACAGAGGGTGTTTAAATCAGGAGAGCTGTCGCAGTTGGTGACATTCTGGCTCTGACATTTCGCGGGATAGCTCTACATGCAGATGCTGTCCGCTGCCCACAGGTGGCAGTGAGCCTTCACTCATTGTGGGAGCGAAACACCAAAATTTCCGCTGAGCCTTGCTGGTGTCTATGGGCAACGGCCGAACAGACCCATTCCTTATGATGACCTTCTTGAGGGGCTCAGATTTGGCGTTCCAGCAGCTACTTAGCAGAGGGCTGGCTGTGATTTTCAGTCCCCTCTGCAAATGTTACATAATTTTTATGACTGGGAAGAGTTTGCAGGCCGATCAAAATGAGCAAATCTGTCAAAGAGTTCATTCACATCTGCAATGTCGAACTGTGACAATATAGTTAAAAAACAATGTGCTTCAGATGGGAAAATGTTGCAGAGATGGTGGTCATTTTGTTACCTATAGCTGCCTGAACCTATGCCTTGCGGGAAAAGACAGAGCAAGGGGGGGAAACAGAAAAGCAACTGAGCAGATCAGTGGAGATGAGGAAATTGCTCACACCAGCCAGACTAATAAACTCTGCTGTCAACAAACATAACTTCCCTCGGATTTTCCAAAGGATAAAATCATAACTGTGTATATTTAAGCACTTCTCTCTCCCATGTCCTTTATCACAACAAAGTTATTTAGTTTTCCTATGAAACAATGACATACATTTCTGACGTTCCAAAATACTTGCTGAGTGCAAGCTTTTAAACCTGCATAGATAAAGAGATTAGATTAAAGGACTCCTGGAACAAAAACAATGGTGTTGAGTGGAAAAACAGACAGTAAGTAACATTTAGCCAACCTGCACATTGAAGATGTTTGTATATACTATATAAAATCTGGGTAAATGTCTGTTCCTTCATTTTTGTGCTGGAGTCAGTAACTACACGAATCATGTACTTTTTTTTTTCCCCTCTGTTTTTCTCTCTAGCAATAACAGCGAACTTCAAAGTGACAAGTAAACACCAACAAACTGAAAAAGCAAACAAGTGTAATTTTTTTCTCAAACAGACCGCTCCCCAAATGTGAATTAACTCTCTGAGGTTTTTCTCTGCTCTCAGACAGCTGTGAACATCTGTCAAGTAACTGCAAACCCATTGCATATGGTGCCACCTGCATCTTGATGTACAAGTCAAGTTTTGCCATCGTATATGTCTTTACATCTCTATTGAATCCACTTGGGTTGCATGAATGTAACTGAGAGTTTAATCCTGGCAGAGCTCTATTGTGTTGCCCAGTGACTAAATTCAGAGGACTTCAGTGGGATCACAGGACATAACTGCTCTATTTATTGGTAAGCACCTTTAATAGTAAATCTTTCCACCAGGCTGGTGCCCTGCCTGGAAAGTTTTCTTTAAAATTTCCCCAAAGCTGATGTATTATCAAAGGATAAGCCTTCTGCTCTGGAGTGGCCCTGAACTGAACATCTAGGGCAAGACAAAGGCTCATCCCCAAGACCTGGCAATGCAGGTACAGAAGTGAACTTTGTGCTGTTGTGTCTCACCAGCCCCGTGGCCAGAAGAGAGATGTTTTATTCTCAGGCTGCCTAGAAGGAAATACAAGGCAGACAAGACTTGCATACTTCAGGAAAACAAAACCCTGTAAACCAGCCCAACTATTAACTCAGGGATTTAGGATGTCATTTCTAACTCTGATTGAGGTACCTCAAAGGAAAACATCAAATAAAAATTTGCATTTTATATGCAAATAAAAGAAATCCTTGAAGTCTTCATTATTTTGTATACTTTGTGTATTTACAACTCTGCATTTTGGGCAGAATCAGTTTCACATAGTCTGCATACGGCAATTTTATGCAGGAAAAAAATTCACATACAAAGCAAAGCCAGAATTATCTGGCACATAGCTCCTAGGGACAGATGGTGCCACCTGCACCCTTGAGTAAGGATAGTCCCAGCCAGGTTTGTAGACAATGACCTATTTAAATGAGAGAGAGGGAAAAATGTCCATGAGTTCTCTTCCTTATCTAAGTACAGAAAATTTACAGCAACAGAGAATGGTGAAAATGAAGCATTATTGAGGGCTGGGACATAGCTCTGAGAGAGAAAACATAGAAAAAAGATATGTTCTCACTGCTACTCCAATCTGGCATTTCTTTCTTGCCATCCAGCTTAATTTCCAAGGACAGGTTTGAGCCACAGGTTCTGGGTTTGTATAGAAATTACCAACCTCTAGGCCTCCCTAGCCTCTATTTCCAAAACTCACAGTTTGGAAATAGACTTCATAAGTTGTCTTCTATCTAGAGATAACAGTTAAAAATTAACCCATAATTATACTTTTTTCCTGTTACCATCATTATTTTATATTGGGCTGAAGATAACTGCACTGTTCACACAGTATTGTTCTTAATCAAAGTAAATTATAAAAATATCTGGCTATATGGAAATACATTACCAAAGTTTTATAAACTTTCAAGTAAGGTTGGTTTTGTTTTGTTTTGTTTTGTTTTTCCATTTGAATTTCAGGATGAAGTTTGTGTCAATCTTTAACTTAAAGGCCCTGTTTTTTCTGTTTCTAGTTAGAGTAGTTTTTGATGGAGGAGGTTCAGATGGAAATGCAAAAGCTACTTCCCTCTCAGTGCAGTCAGGTACCAAGGGAATGAACACTCAAGGACATGCTGATGTACTCCTTTCAGTGCCACAGTACAACATCCATTCCTGAATTATTTTAGCTATTTTTTATTAATAATATTATAGGAACATTTTCTGAAGACTGACTAAAGCCAGCAAGTGGTTTCTTACACCATCTATGGAATGGAGATGGAATTGCTATGAGGTAAGGTAATATGGATATATACAACTACTTTTCTTTTTCTGTGGTGCTTAAGGTCATTAAATATCTTTATGCTTTCCTTTTTTTAGACTAGAGACCCTGAAATAAGTTTTTAAAATGTATCAGTAGCATGTGTTTTTGTAAACTCTATTTCTATTTTGCTGTGCAAATACAACACACAGGATATCCCTTTTGCTAGAAAAGTAATGCTTGATAAACTAAAATTAAATGGAACTTAGTGAAAAGACATGAATGATGGCTTTACAGGTCAGTTCACCGAATGATTTTAAAAGTTTCAGATTAAATGACACATTAAAAATACCTGCTTTGCCAGCTTTGCCAGCAGAAATCAACTACAACAAAAGGTAACTAAAGCACTTCTAACGTTTGAATTACCACAAAACCGCAACAGAGAATTTTTAACAAAGAGCAGGCTGCAGGCAGCACTGGATGGAGTCTAATTACTGACTTCTTCACCGATAAGCCTCAATGGGGTGTTCGTCTCACATGTATAAGTACACAGTGAGCCAGTAGAAGGAAACAAAGGCTTTAAAACTGCTTCTTTTACCTTAAATCTGGTTTCTCAGACCTCTCCAGATGGGCTCTTGAACAGCAAACTGACCACACAGTCATAAAACACTCTTTTCCTTCAAATGCCTTTGACAAGTTATTTTCCAGCCTAATGACTGAAAGCTTAATTTCTCTTAATTACTGGATATACAAACCCTACCTTTCAGAGGAGCTTGTTTCAGGGGAGGGAAATATATATAAACTTATTAATTTCTTCAGTGATTTTTTTCAGACCCTGCTGTGTGATATATTACCTGTCTCAAAGACGATATTGCAAAAAGCTGTAGGTAAGCTGATTTCTTTCTAAATTTTAGTTTTGCTTGCTATAATTTTCTTAAAAGTTAGTGAAAAATTAAGTCCTTATGTATCACCAGAGTCAGCACTGAATTTTTCTGTGCTGTTTGTTGCTACTTCTAAAAAAAAAAATTTCTTCTGGATTTAGAAGCAAAGAAACCCACAAAGAGCAAGGCTGTGTGGTCCACTGAGCACCTGAACACTGAAGGAACAGTTAAGCTCTTGTCATGGAAGAAAAGTACAGCAGTCATACGAGGACTTTCTGTAGAGAACTAGGCAGCCTGGCTATCAAATGTTTGGTGCCACATGCAAAGGATTTCTCTTTACACCTCCTTATAAGGTTCTTTCATATTTCGTCCAACTACAGGAAAACAAGTCACATATTTGTGCATGTTTCCTTATCATCAAAGAAAATGCAGTAAAACAAGATCAGCCCTCATGGTTCGGGGGTTCTGGGGGCTGAGAAAACCAAGACTGGGAATGGAAGAGTAAAGAGTATGACCATAAGAGAAAAGCAAGAAATTAGAGCTGGTTAACCCATCGGTAGGGCTGTTGAATCTTTCTGTGCCCTGAGGACACACAGGGAGCAGAAAATCTAGACTACGGGTTGAATTGGAACTGTCTCCTGAGGTTCATGGTGCGTGCTAGAATAAAATAACCCACAGATCCATAAATGAACTGGGTCACAAAACATTTATGTGGTGCTGTCTTTGCTGCCATTAAGCTAGCCAGATAGATGTTCTCCTACTGGCTACCGTGGTCAGGTACTCAGTTTAGCAGAAGGAAGAAGCTAGATATGTCTCTCAGTGAAAAGCAGAATTGGGCAGGAAGATAGTTGGTGAATTCTGGACAGAAGATTTAAGGAAGAAGTGTTTAAGGAATACAGGTCCAAAACTGTCAGCACAGCTAGAATAAAAGACAAACTTTTGCCATTTCACAGTTTTGAAGATTATTCTTTCAGCAATGGATTTGTGAGCTTACAAATGCTAGTTTCTTTGTATAATGTATCTACAAGTCATGTCTGTGTTCCTGTGATGATTCTCAGTAATTCTTGAAGTACCAAAGAGTACTGAGGACCAGGATACCCCTTTGTCAGGTTGTAGATTTAAAGAGTCTGTTGCTGAGTAAAAGGTAAGCTACAACAGACAAGTAACAAAGGCAGAAGTGGATAGCAATGGTCAGTATGTGTACTGGGTCTGACTGGGATAGTTTTACTTTTTTTTCATAGCAGCTCATGTGATGCTGTAGTTTAGATTTGTGACCAAGACAATGATGACGACACACTAATGTTTTAGCCCTTGCTGAACAGCATTCGCACAGCATCAAAGCCTTCTCTGTTTCTCACTCCACTCCCCCAGAATAGTTTGGGAGTGTGCAAGAGGTTGGGGAGGAACACAACCAGGCAGATGGCCTGAACTAACCAAAGGCATACTCCACACCTTACAACATCATCAGCTCAGCAGTATGAATGGAAAAGAGTGGTGTTTAGAAGGGTTAGCCATATTTTGCTCCAGAGCTTTCGGGACACCTGTCTACCCAAGGGAGGAACTGAGGGATTGCCTTTACATCACTAGTTTTACTTTCTTTTCTTTTTCCCTTCTTCAGCTTCTCCTTCACTTGATAACAAAATTTTGGCCAGACCCACAAGTTTTATTGCTTTTACTCTTCTTCTCCCCTTCCCCCTTTCCCCATCCTACTGGGTTGAGAGTTACTGAGAGGTGGTGTAGTGTTTAGCTGCCTACCAGGGTTAACCCACAACAGTATGATAGGCCAGCACACAGTCAGGGTCTTGTAGAGAAAAGTGAGTTTTAAGGAGAGATTGGAAAGAAGATGACATGTTCTTAAATTCTTAATATTGGCAGGATGCAGTTCTCAGTTATGAGAGGGAGCATGAAAAAGAGCACAAAGACGTTTGAAAATCTAACAAGTGGATGATGGATATGGAAGGGAGAGCTGACATATAAGAGAATGAGAGATGAAAAACTGGTGTGCAGAGGCTGTGAAGGGCTCTGAAAAGAAAATAAAGCATTTTATGTTAAAAACCACAAAGGAAGGGGAGGCAGTGGATGAAGATAAAAGAGGGATGATTTAGTGAAGTCTGCGGAACGGCAAGAAGGATTTAAAGTGAACATAAGCTGATTCTTATTTTTCAGTTTCTTTTTATTATTATTATTATTATTATATTTAAAACCTTGTCCAGCTAGTAGCAAGTCAGTTTCATACTGACACTGAACGGAATTAACAACATAGGGACTTTGTGCATATAAGGCTAATTTCATTTACCAGGTATGGGAAGTTGGTGTATTCTTTTATTTCAAAAAACACGGTGAGAGCTGTGCTCATTGCCCATATACAGGTGTCTCTAAGCTCATCCACTGCCTGGCCTAGAAACACTGCATCTTCACATTCAGGTGTTCAAGAGCGGAAACTGACAGAAGGATTTAGTAAACTTTTAGTAATACACACAAACAGAGAGCAACATCTGGGAAAAAGAACACCAATAAATTTTCATAGTTACCAGTGTGTTGCTTGTTCCATTTAGATACATAGATCATGTCTCACCACTATTTCTCATGGCTAATGTACTTGAATGCTAAATGCCAAGCACCTACCAGTGTGCAGAGATAGCACAGTCCCAATCTATGAAACAGGTGGTTTTTTTCAGCAAGTCATGTGCTTGATAGGAGGCTCAAACCAAATGCACTTGTTTGTTTTAATTGTGAAAGCCTGTGTCACCCAAGCCCGCTGCAAAAGGCTACTGCTGAGACTAGAGAGGGGCAGCTTGCGGAACGAGCAGCTGGAGGCACTGGTCCACACTGAGTGCTTTCCTTCACGTGGACTGCATTGTGCTGCAAGTTCTCCAAGAGCTGCAAAGGAGAAATCGAGGTATTGTAGTTCCATGTGTCAGATCATACAGTTTAATTTGTTTATCCACAGTTTATGTTGTAAGCACTTTTACACCTGCCTTGTTGAGGAAGGGGTGGGATAGAGCAGAAGGAAGAAAGCTGCCTGTCTAGTTGCCTTCTCCTGAAGTGTGTGCTCCAGGTAACATGAATAGTTCAGAGAAGAAAGTGGGACACTGGCTTCTGTCCTGAGTACAAATGCAACTTTATAGCTGCAGCAAGCCTCAGAGCCCAGCACTGTGCAAGACACTGTGAGAGAAACACTGTCCAGAAAGCAAGCAGAGACTAGGAGAGTCCCAAGAACAGACACAAAGATGAGCTGCAGAGTAAATGGCAGGAGAGAACTACTACTGAGGGACCAGGAGTACACAGTGTAGATGTGGTTAAATTGTGGAGTCATTACAAACATGGGTTAGGGGACAATCTCTGGAAAGGCACCTGCCTCTGCGAGGAGGTAGTAGAGAGAAAATTGTTCATAAAGACTTGTATCCTGTCTAGCAGATCAAAGATGATATATTAAAAGGAAGGGTTTACATTTGGTTTTTTTAATGTTAGTTTAAATGTCCAGTTTGTGTTCTAGCACCAATCAGTGCAGGGAACAACAGCTCTTTTGAGATTTTCCACAGGCTGACTCCAAAGACAAGATACAGGTGCTTCCACCACCTAACTCTGGGTGGTTCAAGATCCTACTGTGCATGCACCCTCTGTGCTTCTCTGGAGAGTCCAATAAAGCATGTTCACAAAAAATACAGTGCCAGTAATATTTTAATGAGTATTTACGAGTGAAGGAAATAAACAGACCAGGCAAGGGTAGGAATGCACTCAGTTCCAGATCACCATGGAATTATGTGTTTATTTGGCTGGTTGCTGAGGAGTTGCAGAAGTTCCTGTTATGTTGGATACTAACGAGGTTGGACAGTGCCAGGTAGAAGCAGGTCCACACAATAAAATTAGTACCATTATCCTTTCAGGAATGACCATGCAAAGCTGGTATTGATGTTGTAATTCTGTCTTATGTCCCTGACTAAGCATTCTTACCAGTGCTAACTACTTGTATTTTCCAACAGAGAAGAGTGCTGATGATGAGACTGAAGTGCCAAGATGTGTGGTTTTATAAGATATACAAATATCTTTGGCATAAATTGTATTTATATACTTATATTTACAGATAAGATAGAAAACATAGATTCTTTTAACAAATTGTGGTAAAAGCAATACCAGTCCTAACAGGGTGATTTGGACAGGATAACTCTTCTACCTTGCAGGAAATAGCTGGAGGGGTTAGCCAATGTAACACTGATAGTTGTATAGTTGTTTCAGAGTTGGTCCGGGGCCAGCTAGCACTGATGTTTCAGACTACTACCTTTTCTACAGTTTGCTTTACTCACATGCAAATGATTGAGCTTGAGAAAGAGTAGAAATTGTTCTATTTGCAGTGATTTTGCAGTCAATGATGAACTGCTGAAAAGAATCCTCTGTCTGGAGCAGAAGGGCAAATTTCTCCCAGCAGAAGGGATGAGTATGGCACTCCCTGCCAATGCAACCAGTTTCCCAATACAGAAGGCAAAGTTTTCTCCCAGTACATCAGATAACAGCCTGCACAGAAGGTATGTACTGTTTACTATACACAGTTATTACTAAACTGTAACTGGACAGAACTACACAGGATACATCTTAAACTGGTTTTGTAGGGCATAATTTCTTCTTCCAGTCTTACTCCTCAAACACCTCTAAATGTTGACTCACTTTGTACCATACTTGAAATGTACAGCTTGAGTTGTCTCTTGTAACTTGTTCATAAACACTAAACAGAAAACCAGTTCTAAAAATGCTGGAGATAACATCTTAATGATGTTGACAGCTACTTACTAGGGTAGAAACGTCCCAGTTCCCACACATGTAGTCCTCAGGTTAAATTTCAGTGACCTTCAGAAATCATTATTTTAAAAAAATTACTGACAAAACTCACAAAAATGCAGATGCACTGTATGAATTTATCTCCCTCCCCTTGCCTGTACAGTTGCAAAAATAAATGTCACATGTATGAGGCAACGTGAGGGGTGTGGCTGATGTACAGTCTGCAGCAGCTGGAAAGCTGCTACATTTTTCCTATGTCTAAAATCTTCCAAGAAAAATGAAAAACCTTCAACCTGTGTTTTTGCAAGAAAACTGATCAATGTTTTGGAAACAAGCAAAGGGATTTGGGACCTCTTTTTGCTAACACGACTGCATTGGGGAACAGACTATCCTGTAGAGGGTGAATATCTCTAAGAGCCTATTCATGTTCTTGAAATGGCTATGGATTGAGGACCTTCAGCAAGGTGGAATTAGGACATGGCTTCACATGGGGGATGCTGATGAACATATTTACAGTCTGGTATCCTAGCTCACACTCATCTGTTAGTGTATGACAAAATGTCAGCCAAAAAGCTGTGTACAATATGGAGATCTGTGCCTGCATACAACATGTTTTAAACATTTCTGAAGGGCTGGCACTGCATTTTTTTACTTCAAAGTTACCTGGGAAGGACAGTTACTTAAAGCTTTTCTTAAGACACTTTATCCTATATAACCTGTCAGTGAAGGGCTAAGAAGGAGGAATCTGGGCCAAAACCCATTGGTAAATGAAAGCCTGGCAAAGAGAATACAGGTCAATTACCTGGAAGAGTTGACCTTCTCCTTTTTACTGTTCTCCAATTGCAATTAAGAAACATATATTACAGAGCTGTTCTGAAGTAAAATCAGTGATTGGTCACAAAAACTGCTTTGAGAAGTGTCAGAAAAGCACTAGAAGGCTGATGACAAAACGATGAATACCTTGCAGTGGTGCAATGTATTAAAAAAGGAGAAGGATTACACTTTTTTCAGCTTTATACATCACTATGTACTTTACTCATTTGAAGTGGTGCACTTTATGAAAAGAGTCACAGAAGAAAAAACAAAGTGAAGGTCTTTGCACCTCTTTACTGCATATCAGTTGTAGAACAATGGCCCAGTATGGGATCCTTAACAACAGAAATCTAGTGTTAGGATGGTCTCGGAGGGCACTGCCCAGATTTGGCTAAATTCTAGGGAGTCATTAAAACATGGAGTGTGGGACAATCTCCATGAGGAATCTGCCTTGCAGGAAAAAGAAGTATCTTTAGAAGGTAACTGTCTTAGGGCTGAGCACCAGGCTCCCAAATCTATAACCATTGTACTATACATCTGCTTATGCTGCACTGTTTGATCCCAGCTCTCATGACAGATTTATGACAGAGGTTTAAGTGAGCTGCAGCTCTCCATCCAGCATGTTGGTGCCTCCCTTCCAACCTTCCCTCTGGCCTTCAGTGCCGAACAGCTCTGCTTACTCCCAATGACCAGCCAAAGGCAAGGGGGGGTCTTGTATCTTCGCATGCCAAACACCTAATACTACATGCTAAATGAGACCCATTTTTTATAAGTAGTTCAAAGTCCTGGTATCTGTCACCAACACAGTCAGCTGTATTGCTCCAATCGCCTGGATTCATAGGAAATCTGGGACCTCTCCACCACACCATAAGAGGACAACAAAGGCCATTTTCATAGACTTTGGCAACTTTTATGAGGGTGAAATAATCACAAACATTTTGAGGTGTGCTACAGCCTATCCAATTCTCTTTATAACTTCTCTCCAGCATTTAAAATCTTACCTTCACTAATTCTCAGAAAGCTGCTTTTGGCAAAGATAAGAAAGGTTCTAGTATCTGTATATGTATCTTCTCTGACTTTATATGAAGAAAATGGAGAAGCACAATGGCTGCAGTCTGCTGATAAGTGAGTAGGACATGAGGATTACACTTTTTTCAGCTTTAAACATCACTATGTACTTTACTCATTTTAAGTGGCGTACTTTATGAAAGGAGTCACAGAAGAAAAAACAAAGTGAAGGTCTATTGCACTACCTCCTTATATAATTCTAAATTACCTTTTCTTCTGCCTTTGTGCAGTGGGATGCATTTCTTAGGTGCCATCAGATACAAGAGGTATTCTACTGAATCCAATCATAATAATTGGATAAAAAGAAGTGTAAGAATATTAATACTAGTGTAGTTCTTATGAATGGCAAAACTCTCATCAATAAGAGTAAAGCAGAATTTAGCAGCTAGCAGGGGTATTTAAGTTGTATTTTATAATCAGAGATTTTACAAAGTTTTATATATAGCAGTCTTTTACATCTTACTGTGTTTTTTAGATCATGATATCACATCCGGAAAAGCTGTTACAGAGCCTCATGTCACATTCCTTTCTCAACAATACCAGCTTCCTCAGAAAAACTACCTGTAAAGGACCACATTTTCTTTAACAGAAAAGTTAAAGTTTCCTGTTAAAGTTTTCCCAACTTTGACAGAAAAGTTGGGAAAAAAATCTGAAAAACACAGAACATACAATGTGTTCTTGCAAGGAAAGATGATACGTGCGATGTCAGCTTACTGAAGAATTACTTGGCAGATGGAGGAGAAACAACAAAACCCGTAAGATCCAGCTCAAACTTCAGATGATCTTGAGGCTAATTGCACTGCAGCTGTCCAGCAGTGGCCCTTGGAACATGCTGAGCCATTTCTTTACATATCCAGAAACATTTAATTTCTTATCCATGACTACAAGTTGTGTTTTATTTACATTTGGACATTTGCAGTAGTTCCTGTTTTGCAACCAGGAACAAGCTACACTCAGAATGCCCCCATATTCTCTTATTTCTTCCCAATACCCTTGATAAGGAGATAAAACGGTGCAGCTGGGCAGCATTTTAAATATGCATTTCTTATGCTATTTACACATTTGCTCTGACAGTCTTCTGTCTTCCCCCACCACATCACACAGAAATTGAGGTTCAGCTAACTGAACTGAGAAAACCTTTCTGTTTCTTATAAAATTTTCCTATTTTTTTCATGTGAGTGATGCAGTAAGACCTGGTGTTTGTTTACCTCTTTGTTACCAAAGGCATGGCAACCAGAACTAACTCAAGGGATGTTTTTAAATTAGCTTAAAACAGCATGTTATGTCCATGTTGAAAATGCCAGCCCAACCCTTTCTGTAATTTTTACAGTTTGCACTGATGGGACATCACCACCAAGACTAGCTAATTGAAAGCTGTCATCTCAGGTGTTCAAGCAAGCTTCATTCCTCCCTTTGGCAGATGTATGGGTAATATTTTGGTGACTGTATTTGAAGTATGGTGGAAATGGTATTTGGGAAGTAATGGTTTTCACAAGTCAGAGTTCAGAGCTAAAGTGTTCTTCTGCTTGCCCTCAGGGTGCACTCAGGTTTGTCATTATTGCTTAAGAGCTCTGTCAATAAGCAGAAATAATGTGTGAGCACCACTAGTTTTGAGGTCCTAATCAGCCGGGTATCAGCTGGAAGTGTGTCCATTTAGTGCGTTCTTGGGCACAAGCTACCAGATCTGTCCTCTGTGTCACAAAACCATAACACCTGTTAGTCAGAGACACTATTTAGGTGAATGGGGAAAATGAGTATATAATGCAAACAATTTATGCTCCAGAACAATTTTCACAGACACTGTAATCTTCTTGTTCAAAGTGCTCTACTTATTTTGACTTTCTCCTCAGAGTTGGTTCACACTATATGTGGTGCCTTGTGCAACTGACCAGTTGCATAAACTGTTTCCAAGGGTCACATTTTTATAATGTCTGTTTCTCTAATCAGATAAAGCAGCCTTCATCGACTAACACTTTCCAGAAAAAAATCTTTCTTTACTCCTCTTGCACTATATGTCACTAACCACAGCAGCTGTTTAGCAGAGGTTTAAGACATGTGAAACGTGTAGTTAACATCTGAACATACCCAAATGAAAACCTTCTTTGGAGTCTTGAGTTCAAGTTCCAGACAGTAAATGGGTTTATATTCTTTGGTCATCTCAGGCAGACCAGGTAATGCAAAACCACTGATATCTGGGAGTATATTATATGACTAACATGTCCTTACTTCTGTGTACTTCTGTGTGAAACCTTACAGAATTCTATTGTCCACAGGGGCACAGACACTCAAATGGAAAGTTAGGCAGTCTGGCATAGACACTCAGGTTGTGTCCTTCTTTCTAGTATGCTCAACACTCCTAAACCAGCAAGTGGAAGGTCTAAATATTTCTCTTCAAATATTTGTAATTGACTGGATAATCTCATATGCCAGGTGTAATTTGACTGCTTTAGTAACAGCCTTTTTTAGCACATGTATAAAAAGGTGCCTACTAATACATTTTTTGACTTACATTGTTAGTGTCCATTTCCACAAACACACAATTATGTTTAAATATTTATGTGATATGAATCCTTTCCACTCCTCCCATTCCATAATGAAAAAAATGTGAAAAATTTATTTGAAAAATGCTTGCAAAACTTAATTAGTAATACATTTGGATAGATTTCAGCTCTAGTTACATGGTGATTAATTCTTAGCAATAAATTACATGAGTTTTATGAACACCTTAATATTGCTATGTCAAGGATGATAACTTAGGACCATATTTCTCACACGACAAAAAAGAGACCTGGAAACTACAATGGAAAACATCTCTGTTTGTGGTATAAAATGAGACAGTCTTTTCTACAATTTTAATGTCATTGAGTCCAGTCACTTCTTTTTCTAGCCATCAGTGACTGTTACAATACTAGTTTCTATGTCGTTTTGACTCATAGAGCCATAAGCTGATGGCTCTGAATCTCAGTTTAAAGAAAAATACACTGGAAAAACTAAGTAAAAGTGTGACTGCTACTACAAGTCTTGCCTGAGCATCCCAACTTCTGACTTAAACACCTCCACCAACACAAGGCACTGCTTCACACTGTGAGGATCTGATATATTCTTTCCTCCTCGACGTGTAGTATCTTTATTATGCTGGTTGTGGTTTTCATACAGACAGCAGTGGTAACAAGATCAGCTTTGTAATTCAGAACCAGTTTTAGTGAATTGGGACTGTGGTTCTTCAATGTGAGTTCAGTGCAGTGCATCACCTTGTAGAGGATACTCACCATCTCTTTGCTGATTAAATTCCAAATAAATTTCAAATTAGCCTAAAATACAGTACCCTTTCATGTGCACATTTTAATTAAAAAAATAAATAATTAAAAAACACCCACGATATTGAAACCAAAAACGTAACATAAATGTAATCACAGCTCCAAATGAAAGTACTTAATCTAAAACATAAAAGCCTGGAGAGGAACAGGAAGTTGTCTCTCCTTTACTTCTGTGTCAAGGCAATGGGATTTTATTTCATTCTTTCCCCAGCCACACATGAGGTGTTAATTTATCCTTCACAGTACTTACACAAAGGAGTTGGACTGATGAGCTATCAGTTCTGAAGAAAGACATTTTTTCCATATGGAAAAATGCATGTAGAATAACCATACATGGTCTTCTACCAAAGGTCCAAGCCTTGCTGTTAAGGGAGATAGCAACCCTACATCCAGACCATATGCCTCCAGCTTTCTGTGAGGTGAAAGACTAAACTTCCCTTCCCACCTGGTGCTCCTCAGGATGAAGGGAAGGTTGCACTACTTTTCCCCCCAAAACTGATTACCCGCACACACATACGCACACAGCTCTGTCTGAGGGGGCAAAGCTACTCAGTATGTGTTTATAGAATAAACTCCATGGGATAAAACAATCCTACTTTGTTACTTCAGTTTCAGTTTCAAAATCAGATTGACAATGACCTTGAGATGCTCAAAACTGCTTCAGCTACAATGGTGGGACTTCATACTTTGCTTTCAGTCTGTCTGTGTTATTTGTAGGGTCTTCCATCATGAACTTCAAATGAGATTGGTGTATTTCCTTTCCTGAAATTGTAGTGCTGAAAAGGATTTCCACCATGAATTTTAAGCCCAGATCATTATTTTTAACATGTGTAAACTAGTGAAAAATAATATAGTCATTCATATTTTGATTATTGTAGTTACCCCTGGTCTTAGATTTCTAATGTTTCCCTTCCATACCAATTCCCATCAGCAGACCTTAGTGCAAACTACCTTTCCATCCAAAAAGTTGCATAGGGTTTCAGGCAGAAGACCTTTTGTTTTTTCATTAAAAAACCTGATCTTTTTCCCATACACACAGTGCAGATTATCACCTAGTAATATTAGCAGAATTTGAAAAGGGGTATGTTTTGATATGTTTGAGAGATAAGAAAGGACCAGATGGCAATACTCCCCTATTGTTTCCTGTCTTTTGTGGAGTTTGGTTAACTGTAGGAGATCACCATTTTCAGCTCTGTTCAGAATCTGCTGCACTGTACAAATTTTTGTAACTCCTCCACATTTCTTGCAAATGTGACAAACACTAGCCTGGGGACAGAATGTACATTCCTACTTTAAGTCAGTGATGCTTTAAACAGCAATGCAGAAGCCAAGGCTTTAACAAAGTTTAAACAAGAGGCGGTGTTCAGAAGCCCAGTGAGGGAGAAGAGTAGCCAAGTTGCAGCTTTGTCACCAACATCAAGTGACTTCAGGGACTTAACACAGACAAGCTCTTCCTCATTGTCTTTAAATCAAGTGACTGGGGCAGCAATGTCTGTAGAGCAATAGAAAGAGTAAATTCATTCATTTCTTCAGCATTAGCTGGTTTTGAATCATTCTCAATATTTGCCTCTTTAATTCAAATTTGAAAAGTTAGGAGAGATACTCTATAGTCTGTTCCAGCTATAAAATCATATTTTCCTTCTCATTCTGAGTGTCTGCAATTGTTCTCTCATAGCGCTTAACCTTTAAAGTCAGGAGGTCACTTGGAAGCTCTCCAGTCTGAAATGCAAACGTCCATATTTAAAATACAGAAACCCTTTTAAAAGGTTGAAGGTATTTTTATTTGAAAGCTCAGTTTATAATGACTGTTGTCCATCAACCCAGAACTACTTTCTCACCAGGGATCTTTATTGTTTCTTTCTTATTACATGGTATAACAATTCTTTGGTACTCATTTCCTGAAGAAGATTACTTTTCAGTATCAAACTTCGCCAACAGGCCTTATTTGGGCCAAAGTCTGCAAATCTGCATTGCAATGAAGCAGGGCTGCTTTCCAGGCACTGCTGACTGCAGAGAAAAATCCGATGTCTGTTCTACTGTTTCTTTCTCTGTACATTTACTGCTGATCATGAATGTATGCACTCTGGGCTGTACTCATCTCAGAAATAGATTTTCTTGCAATGAAACACAAAACCAAGAGAAACTCGCCTGGTTTTGAGTTTCATTGCAAAATCAAAACTCAGCCCAGTTTTGTCTAGAAGTTTGCTAAGGTTCTCAAAGTCTTTGAAATAAACTGGGTACAGTTATGACTCAACTTGGTAGATTTATGGTCTCACATTGAAACAGGCATTTGATAAAAAATAGTGCATCAAGATGAGCTAGAATTAAAGTAATGTTTTTTAGATGCACCACAGTGACTTAAACTAGCTTAAACATTACCAAAACTAGCTAAATCACCTGTATAACTTTTGCCCTGGAGCTTGTCACTGAGCTCCAAGGCTAAAGAAACAGTGAAATTTGGCTTGATTGTATAGTGTTGCTGTCACACAAGTTTTTCAGACAAAGTGTTATCACCAACTGGAAGTTTTGCTCTTTGCATTAAAAAGCAATAGTTTAGTTATTTTCAAAAAGAATCCACTTCCTTGAAATAGACATTAGAGACACATCCAGATAAAAAAAGCATAAAAATTTACACCTTTTTGGTAAAGTATAGAAAAGAGAAATAAATCGGGACATAGGCATGCTTAAAAATGCAGTCACCTGGTACCACGTTTGGCTCATATCCCACAGCAATAAATGAAGTATTTCCTAACAGTGTTGCACAGAACCGTGTTAAATACACTTGATATTGGACTTGATATTCTTGATACACTTGACTGGATTTGATATTCTTATTCCTTCTGAATGTTGAAAAAGGGCACAAAATATCTAAATATGAATGCTAAAGTTATGTAAAACTGAGGCAAAGCTTCCTTTGACCAAATGAATATTTACTTATTTTTGAAAAATTTAACTGATCCAACAACTGATTGCAGTTTGAGATCTTTCCTGCTTTCTTTTTGTGCATCACTGCAGTTGTGGCTTCCACCAGGTAGTATAACTTCTCATTTTATTGCTAAGAATTAAGAAGAGGTAGGTATTGCCATTGTGAATTAGTCCTTGAATTTTCTAAATTTGACTTGTAGTGTGTCTATGTACATCATTGTAGAGGACTGGACCTGATGTTATGGTTGGCCCTTTCCTTGTCCACAGCCTTATATGCATCCTAAAATAACCAACAGTCTGGTGGCTAATACAGTCCATGCATGAGAGGGAAAATTACTCTTGTCATACGCTTGTAAGACTCTGGTATGGATCATTCTTCTTGGAGGGTCTTCATTAGAGATTCTCTCCTGAGCCTGAGAAACTTTATTGCAAAAGTTTTATCCAAACTTGATAAATTCCAGTGAAAAGTCTCAGCTCAAGCCACAGATTTTTACCATAAAATTTTCCAAATTATTTTGCTGCAGAATTCCCAATCCCTTCTCGTGTTTCCCCCATAAAGTTACCTACTGGATCACTGTTGTGTGGTCCACAACTGCATAATTACAATAAGAGTCTCAGAGGTAAAGCAGGATTTGTTCAGTCAAAGTTTTCTGGAGATATTGTTCAGGATCTTGGTGTACAGAGGTAGACATTGGTTACAAAGCATTTGACTCAGGGTGGTGAGGCTGACCCAGCTTTCACAATAGTTAGGTGAAATTATTTTAGTCTGGTTTGGCGTGTAGTTAACACAAATGCCACACAGTTTTCTCTGTGCGTGGTATTTTTATTTCCTTGTGAAAAGGGAATGCAAGAGACAATCAGGTCTTGCCCTCTATACAGTTGTTTGTGAGGTTTTCTTCTTCAAAATGCTAATGGATGTTTGTTAATGTTTTTTTATAAAGGACTTGACTCATAATTACTTACTTCAGTCATCTACAAGTTGTCAGTTCTTTGCTAGTTACTTGTTTATTCCTAGTACCACCAAAAAATGTAATTCCATTCAAATGTAATGCATTAAAAATTTTTCTTTGCCATCACATTATAGCCAAAAATTCAAACAGATCTTACAACTTTCATTTTAACTTGGAGGATCTGTTCACTCAGAATTGCTGAGTCCCATTGGGACACTCATGAATGGTCAGTATGAAACTCCTGCATGCCTTTCGGAACACCTGAGATATCTTTTTAGAAATACACTGTCTGACTGATATGCAAAAGGAGTAAGTATTTCCTGGCCAAACCATGGCACGTCTAATATAACACTAGAGCTGTCTAAAAAGCCTTTCTTCACCACCTGCAAAAAAATAGAGTAAAAGAAAATAAAACAGAAACAAAACCCTTAAAGTGATTAATATCTTAGTGAAGTTATGCATTTAACAGGTCACCATTGCAGAAATATCTCCACTATCTTCTTGGCGCAGTAGATCACACTACCAGGATTATTCCATGATGAGCTGTGCACAATTTAGTCTGCCATATAACATTAAGCAAAGTTAGTCTTTTGCATTTGAGGTGACCCTGAAATGAGTCAAGTAAGACTTACATGAAACAGGATGCGTATCAACTCGGTGGAGAAGCAATTGATGTCAAATTGAGATGGCCTGCCAAAGGAAGAACATTACACACATTTTTGTTGCTCAGAGCAGGGACTGAAGTTGCTTTTTGAAACACACGGGTTCTGGAAAGCTTATGGAAATAGCATACATTTCAGATGGTCTACCACATACCTGACTGTAGATTTGAGTTCAAACCAATGCTGCCAGGAAAGATTTAGTTGCCATGAAAAATCAGACATTCCTATCTCTGACTTATTTGACAACTGAAGCTGCCCAACTGCTCACTTCTTCTCCATTACTTGGCTTTTTACTTTTGATACCACAAGTATTTCCTAGCAAGGGAAATCATTGCAGTCCTGACTCCTCTTCCTTCCAGCATGACTTCTATCGAATGGGAGCAGTAAGGCACCAGTAACTGTTCCTTTTGCTCAGAATTCTCCTCCATAGTCAAAAATATGTTGCTGGTTTTCACAAGTGTTGCAGTGAGTTTACCTGACTCAGATACTTCCATGACTGGTAAAGTTAGGGTAACCTATGGGAGAGCTTTTCTTCTTGCGATGGCTCAAGGGTCCCCATCTGCTTATAAACCTCCTACGCTGCTCAGACCTTTTGCGTATGGTGAGCTTGCTTCACCAACCTTGTCATGTCACATCACAGCCCCTTGTTAACATATGGTCTTCTAAATGTAGATATTCATCTGCCTGACTTTCTTTAAAGCTACTAGTAAAAGGAAAAAAAGAATTAAAACTCTAAATATGAAACAGATGTACATGTGCACCTTGGGATGGATGTATTACAGAGACAAACCATCATCAGGCTCCTCAAGATCGCGTTCTAGTGTTGTTTTATTATCACCTTGTCATGTGGTATGCACCTGTGCTTAGATGGCTCTGCAACTGGCTTCAACACAAGAGCTCACCAGGTCCAGAAATAGCTTGAGTTTTTTAACATATCTTGTGTGGGTTTATTTTATTTTTTTTCTCTGTCTAGAGTTTTATGGCTCTCAGGGCTTCCGTGTGCTCTTATTGCTGTGGGAGTAAGCATCAAGCTTAGTTCTTACCCAGATTGTACATATTTGAAATAAAAAGGAAAGGGGGAAAATGTATACATGTGCTAGCCTAGGAAAAACAAAAAAACAAAAAGCACCAAGGTGTCCATCAGAACGACATCCACAGAGAGTGAGCTGGTGTGCTAAAAATGTTAATTAAGTGGTATTAACTGCTGGAGTTCAAAATGCCAACACAGAACACACCTGCTCCTTCAGCTGCAGAATGCCTCCTCTTGCTTGTCTCCATGCTGGGATGCAGAGTTGCCAGAAGAATGAACACTAGCTTCTGCAGACTTGTTCACCCAGGGCCACGGTGCACTCAGTGCCTGTTTGCCACTCTGTGTTGACTCCTGGCCACTGTCTTCAGGGGAAGCCTGACCTAGCAGGCGAGCTCAGAGCACCTCAAAGGCTCACGGGTAGCACAGTGGTGAAGTCACATTCCCCTTCCTGAACAAGTCGTAGCTGTGGTGGTAACTGCTGGCCCAAAACCCAGAGCATGTGCTCTGGGTATTTGTACACTGTGGCTGAGCTGGTTCTCCTTGAGGGTTGTGGAGGCTTTATGATCCCCACACCAGACCTCTT
>NW_008588859.1:165674-167678 GCF_000691845.1 Merops nubicus
GGCTCCGTGGAGAGGAAAGCAGGAGGCTTGAGGTGGGGGAGAGCAAGCCAGAGGGAATATGACAGCAATCAGGGGTCAGGGATTCTGTGCTCACTTTCTACAATATTTTCAGGCTTAGATGCCAGGGCTAAACTGCTTGGAAAGCAGGACCAGCTCACCGTTGGCTTTATGTGTCTTAAATCTGTTCAGTCTAGACTGAGAGGAGGACTTTTTCCCTTTGTACAGCTGAAACATTCCTCATCATCCTCACCATGATTCCAGGGAATCCCCTAAAACTATTAGATTTCCATGAGGGTTTTGAGTTAGTGAAGCTGAGAGTTGTTAACGTCTGATAATTCTTTGGTAACCTGTTGGGACTGGAGTTCTCCACCAGTTCCTAGTGGAGAATTCTCTGCCTCACAGTGGATGGTACTTGATACTACTTCAACTATGACAGTTATTCATCCAAAATACAGTGGCACGAAGTCCGGATTTTATCACATGGTGAGTATGCAGTTGCATATCCTTCCTACTGCTTAGTCTGATAGCTATTCAATATCCAAATGATTAACATAATTTTTTAGTTAAGCTTCTTTTCTAACAATTTGGCTTTAAACTTCTTCTTTACCGTAACATCTCAATACTTTTCCCTGCGCTTAGTACCCTAGCAGCAACATACAGAAAATTCTACTTGCAAGGAACAACTGGTGCTGTGTTTATAAGTTCTTGTACTGTAGCAACGCCAAGTATGAGCCTGCTTCCTTTTGTAAGAGTCATTGTGCACTAAATTAAACCTCAGCTCAAAGTACCTTTACAGCAGCAGTGAGAAGCCAAATGCAGCACTTCATAAAGAGCTAGGACTTATTGAAGAGGGGAAGCTTATTCATACAAAAATTAGGATGTGGGAGTGCTAATTTGTATTTGATTAAAACAGAGTTCTGTGTGATTTTAAGAATAGGTCAGGAGCACTGGTGTTCGAAAACTAGATCACATGAATTGCCTCCACTCACAGCAGATCTGAGGCAGCAGGGTCTACAGGCTAATAGTTCTGTGACCCATCAGGCAACCAGCTGTCCTACACAGAATTCAGGATGGCTATCTGGAAAAGGATAGATGATCCCCTGCTTTCCTACATGATTTACCCTTCATACCTGTAGCAGTGGCTAAAGAAGGTTCAATTTGGTTTATTTTTGATGGAAATACTCAGTAAAGACACAACTTTGATCTTCCCACAGGCAAGTTATTTAAGCTAGCACCAACTGCAATTATTGCTTGCAATGTTGCATGGTGATCTACAAGGGGTATTGCTATACCTACTGTATCAGTCTTACGTAGGTATCTAATATCTTCAGGTTTGCAATTTTTTCTTTCTGTTGAGTCATCTTACTGTATTTTCAACACATTTTTCTTCTTTGAACTGTCATTACAACTCTTCAGGCAATTAACCAGTTTCTATTCAAATACATATAAAACCAAGATTTTTCCAGAAATTAAATATTAAGACTTTAATAAAGCCTCTCAGTAAATTAAGGTGTTTTTCAGTGATAGTACAGGATAGTCAGAGAGAGTAAGTGCTTTCTGCTTTCATTCCCTTCCACGAATTTTACCTCACATTTTGAGACATGGTTCCAAAACTATTATATGCACTCTATTTAAACTTCAGCTGGTCTTATGTACAAAATACTTCTTAGGATCAAGATTTAAACTGACAAAAAATTTACAGGCAAATTCAGAAGTTGTCTGATACCTCAAGCTCACATTAGCATCCTCTGGGAATCCTGTAAAAGAAAAAAGACTATTTCTTGATTTATTTTCAGAGTGTTATCCCAATCTTATTAACACACAGAAGAATAAAGTCGTGTGTACATATATAACTTAAGGGACATTTCTGTAGGCATTCAGGAAAAACCGTTTAAAGACACCCCAAAACCAGCAATTTAAAGTGCTCAAAAAAAAAAAAAAAAAAAAAAAGGAAAAAAAACAATTAACTTAAAACTTTTTTTCCCCCGTGAACCCAAGTTTTTT
>NW_008588859.1:167717-186807 GCF_000691845.1 Merops nubicus
AAAAGGTAAAACCTCCTCCTTCATTAACTCTGGATCAGGAGAACTTTGACAGAGTTGAATCCCTTCCCCAACTGCCTTTAACTTTTTTTTTTTACTGATAAAGAGTGAGAGAGGGAGGGAGAGCACACCTGCGAATACCTAGCGAGAGGGAGAGAGAGCAGAGAGTCTCCCATCAGAAATTCTTCTAATCACTGGTAGGTCAAAGAGGTTATGCTGAATTGCTGCTCTGGACTAGGTTTAGGTCTGGGATCAGGTTCAAAACTGAATTGAGGTTAAGAATTCGGGGTTATTGTCCTGAAATTTTGACACACCCTTGTGAAATTATAGCCCCCAATGATGGCAACCGAATGATATCCTAGGGAGTAGGTTAAAGTCTTGCTTTAAGTAAAGTAAGAAGGGTGGGTTATGCTTAACATTTGGTGTGTGAACACACTTCAGTGGGATTATTAATTTGGGCATTTAGCTGACAGCTCTGTGTTCTGAAGTATGTGAATTTTATAATTATAGTAGGAATTTACCTGCATGGGAGAGGTAGGAGAAAAAAAAAGTCTGTATTTGTTGTACTAGCTTGCTGCTTCACATCTTGGACTGTTGTGGGTTTTATTATTATTATTATTTGTGGCTGAAAGACCACAAATATTCTATTATGTTTAGATTAAGAATGGAAGGGCATACAATGAGTTACAAATATGGCAGTCCAAGGAGGAAACAATTTTAAAGAGTCAAGAGATCCAAACCTGCCTCACCAAAGAAATATTTGATTTCTTCTTAAAATGTAGCTAAACCTTTCCCCTCAGGGTGATTCAGTTAGTTAGCAAGCCAGAATCTGACTTCATTATTAACCAGATGACCCTCAGAAGAGAGGACCGGTTGCAGTCTCTTCTTCAGGCTTTCCAGGAGAGATGATGGGTGAGATGCCAATGCTGCACACCAACAGGAGAAGGCATAGCTACAATTTTCAAAAGGAAGCCCACCGTCTATTTTGTTTTCTGTAACATGCCTGCATCTCCTTTACTACAAAATACAGAAGAGACTTTATCAGCATTACAGAGTTTCAACATCCTTTAAAAAAATACAGCTCTCATGGGTTGTTTTTGTGATGAGGGCTGCTTGTGACACCTGTAGTTCATTCCCAGAACTCTCTCACTCATTCTTTACCTCCCTTTTAGATCCTATCCATTCTGTAGTGAATATGTGTTGTGAATGAGATACCTGCTCACAGAAATTACTGCAATAGAGATGAATGTTCAGCTGAGCTTAAGATTTGTCTTAAGTGCTGTCATTATAAATATTAAGAGATGAAGATACTGGTCTTAACTTCAGAAGAAATATGTCACACTAAGTGGAAAGAAGCAGCTTTATAATCTTATCTTATTCTGATGAAGACTGTGTGACAATTGTAGAACAAGGGAATAACGCTACTCCTGGGGTGAATCAGAGAAGACTGTTGATATGCACTCTTTCAGAATTTAAATCAGAGCCAGTTGTGTCATGATGGGAGATGAGCTCATAACATGGCTGTTCCCCAAGAACAGCCTTGAGGAAGAACAGGCAAAGAGACCTCAAGGTCATTCTCCAACCTCTACAACTAGGTAAAGAGGTAAAAGGCAAAACTTGAAAAATATAGCATGTAGGATGACCCCTTTTTCCCCCGACAGCCCATGTGTTCAGTCTCTTGGAAGAACCAAAGATCTTGTCAACCTTTTTTCTCCTCTTCTCCAGTGCTGAGGTAGGGACTGCACTTCATGCTGATGCACAACCAGGGCTGGACAACAGGATTCCAGTTTTCTCATCACAATCGCATGTGGTTGTAATTCTAATAAAAGCTAATGGAAACCTTACTGGAACACAAATCTAAATCTCAGTCCCACCCATCTGCACTGATACACAATCTTTTAAAAGTAACAAAGTGGTTTTCCTGTAAAGACTACAAGGCAACGTATACTAATTAAATAATGACAAAAGGACTAAGCAGAAATGGAAGCCATTTTCATTGATGTGTGAGGAGATTGGTATTAAACATTTATTCAGCACCCGTATGTAATAAATATCTGCTCTTGCGGAGAGCACTTGTAAGCTGTTTTATTGAACTGAAGTTATTGTAAAAATTAAATGTTCTTATGGTTTGGTTATTTCCACATACTTTTTGCTGGAATCTTACACAAGAATAGGGGTTTGGCATGTAGGTACAAAACTTTATCACTTTTATTTATTATAACAACACACATGTACCCAGAGTGTTTTCATTACTTCAGACATCTGCCTGTTGACATACAATTTACATTATGCAGAACCTACCCACTGAAAGCTCATTTGATTGGATGTGTAAAATGTTTTTGTAAAGTTTGTATTCTCAAACAGCATGGATTTTATATGAAATGTTTCCCGTAGCCATTTAACTCATAACTGCACAAATTCAACTTTTGCAATGAGTATTTTTTCTTACAAAGTAATTCTGATTCTGCAGCACTCAGATGTTTGCACTGAGCTCCGACATTGAGCTTTTTTTTTGTTTTCCATCCCCAGCTCACACACGAGTTGTGATATTACAAAAGTGCTGCGGGTTTCTGCTTTGCTTCCGAAATTCTCTATACACGGTGATCAGATTTATCACAAGGTGGCAATGAACAAGTTCATTATGAGAAACAGAATTCTCAACAGTTGTGTAAGTTCTGCCACTGGGTCTGGTCTGGGACTTCCTGAGTGCCTGCACACAGCGTCAGTGGTCATGGTGTCATAATTGCCATTAGGAGAGTTGAGTCTGGTACTCAGCTTTTTTTAATATATTTGTATTTATTTATTTTTAT
This sequence comes from Merops nubicus, assembly GCF_000691845.1. Classification (NCBI taxonomy): domain Eukaryota; kingdom Metazoa; phylum Chordata; class Aves; order Coraciiformes; family Meropidae; genus Merops; species Merops nubicus. The sequence continues at coordinate 170,525 of NW_008588859.1, forward strand.
TGTTATTATTTTCATTAAAGCTGTTTTAGTTTTCCAGTATGTGAGCTCTCTCCCTTACTCCCTTTCTCTTCCCCTTTGGGAAGGGAGAGGGGTTAACAGAGAGCATCTGTCATTTGCCTGGTGGCCAGCCCAGCCCAAACCCTTGACAAGTACCCAGATGAGGTCTTACAAGTGCTGAGCAGAGGGGACAGTCCCTGTCCTCTCCTGGCTCTTGTGGCCATGTACTTCTCACACCACATGAAGTGTTGCTGGCCCTCATTACTTCCCAGAGACACAGCCATCAACACCCAAGGCCATCCACCAGAAGTGGGGCTGTCTTCCCCTCACCACCACCCAGTTTAGTATCTTCCGTAAACTTGACATACATGCCCTTCAGCCTCTCCTTAGCACCACTCGTAACAATGTTGAACAGGACTCATGGTACGACAGACTCCGTGGTATCTGTTTGTTGCCCACTTCCATGTAGAGCACAGCCCATTAACCACAACCCTCAGAGACCAACTCTCAATCTGTTTTTTACCTATCTAGTTGTCTTCCCATCTGGCTGTAATACCACAGTTTGGACACAAGAACATCGTGGAAGGCAGCTTTGGCAAGCTTTCTTGGGGTAAGGAAGGTAAATGGTATCCATTGCTTGCCTTTTTTTTTTTTTTTTTTGTCCATAAATCTAGCCAATTTATCCTGGGAATGAATCTGTTTGATTAAGCATGATTCTTCCCTTGGTAACTCTATACAGACTTCCCAATCACCTTCTCCTTTTTTAGATGACTGTGTAGAATTTGGGTCTGAAACACAGGCAGAGTTTGTACAGACATTTTGTTTGTAAATCATCACAGCCATAGAATAATCTCCCAATTTCTCAATAATAGAGCCTGCAGTAGTTTAAACGTTCTTGGATACAGGAACCATGGTTTTGTACTAATTGTTAAAACATGCAGCACAATTTAACCCCTGCTCTGACTAAAGATCTGGCACTGGTGTAACAGATATACTGAGAGGTAATACAAGTTTTGTTGAATTTCTAGTGTGTATGGGATTCAAGTCAAGCCTTCCTGAATGAAAAACCAAAGAAATCCCCCAAAATAAATTGTTTAATAAACACATTTGTTCACAGCAGTTATTTCTGTCACACGAGATAAGAAAACGCTTTGCTTTAATTTCATGCTCCACAACAGAACATTAATTCATACTAAGTTACAGTAGAATGCCTGTGTTATCTTACACCCGCAGCAGAGTCACCCTTTGAGTGCACAGGATAATCAACAGTACTTCTACAAACAGAGGAAAAAATAATATGAAGTGTTAGGGCAAACATTTATGGTGTGAATTTGCCAGGAGCCCACACTAACTTGTATGACTTCTAGCTTTACACGATGTTTGATTTGCTTGCATCTGAAAGAACCTCAGCACTTGTTGGCTCTGCTGCACATGCAGTTTTCTGCATGTCAGCAGTGTATAAATTTCTAATCAGATTGTATCTCATAATATGGCTTTCTGATTACTTTATTCATCAGCTTGTTTTAAATCTCTTTCAAACCCTGTTTGTAAGATTGCATTCATAACCCAAATAATCCCAGCTACAGCAAGCAGGATAATGTGGATTTACATTAGTCTGAGATACTCAGCACAGGATAAGCTGGAGATTCAAATTCAGTTTGGTTCCTAAATGTTCAGGACACAGTTGGAGTTACAGCTTACATGCAGAACACTGCAAAGCAGTATTTTACCTATACTTTAATAGCAAACATAATACTTTCATATTTCTTTAAAGCCTTTTCATCAAGTAAAATGTTCCATGCCAAGCTTCCTCCAGGCTCACATTTCAGACATCACATTTAAAGCTTCTGTACAGAAAGGCATTCGGTGGCTAACAAACAAAATACCTTAATGCACTTCATCTGTAGCTGCACCCCAGGAACTGGCCTTGCACTGCTGCACAATAATATTATGTATCTGAATGAGGCTTCAACCTACTGGTGCCAAGAAATAACATGTTTCCAGTGTGGGGAACATCATCAAGTTACAAGCATTGAATGGGCTAACAAGCAACCTGCAGCAATGCGAAGCTGTGCTCAAACAAAGGAGGGCTGTGTCTGGGTGGAAATCATCACAAAACAAGGCAGAAAGAATAGTTTAAACCAGTCTTTCCTTGTGCCATCATCACGTCTCCCTCTCCCTGCCTCTCTCTCCTTCTCTCTCTCGCAGACACGCACACAGGCTGACCCGCACCCGTCAGCTCCCCTCCCTTATGGTCTGAGCACAGCCACTAGTAATGGCAGAAGCATATGAGGAAGCTGGTTGACTTCTTGACCCCCAAGTCATTTTGTAGATGTCACAAGGATGCCAAATGTGAAGCAGAAGGCTGTCAAAGATGAGCTGGGGCTAAAAGCAAGACTATGAGCTGTAATACAAAGCAGAAGGAGCCTCTGGGGAACAATCTGTCTTCCTAAGAAGTCTTGTGAACTGCTTTTTAGTATCAGGTGCATCATCTTGAGAAACCATTGTACATACCAAGTAAAATTAGTTTAATGTTCCCACATAAAAAGGACCACAGCCAGGTGGAGGATCAGGATAGGAGTGCACAGTGTGGAACTAAAAAGTTTTGTATGCTGCTGGAAAAAAATTATGTGGAAATTTATTACAGATGCATTTCATATGTAAATCACAGCCATTTATCTAAGTGGGTACGAAAGTAGGTGATTTTATGAGTGCTAAATACCTCTACATGTTAGCCTTTTAGATAGAAATGTTCATTTCCAAGGAAACTTTACAAGTACTGGGAAGCAGGTACTTGAACTCTTACATTCCCAGTGTTTCCAGGTTTAGGATAGGTTCGAGGGTTTTCTTGCTCCCACTGGTATTAGCTGAAGAATCAGGTCCCAGTTCAGTTAGCCTTTTTGTGAGTAAATTATCATGCACACTACAGTACTAAGAGTATGATAAATTACAGGAAACGGCAAAAAAACAACTAAAATTAGTATAATTGATTACTAAACCATTAATTCTGGCTAAAAAAAGCATGCTACATTTCACGGTGATGAAGCTGTTCTGTAACAGTTAAAAGCCTGCATCCACTTGAATTCCTGCTTCAATAGTTATACGTTTCCTATTCCATCTTTTGTTATTCTGCTGCCATCTATGAAACTATTGTTGGCTGCTATTATACTACCAAATCATCTGACCTTGCTCTGAGTAACCCTGAGAGAAAAAATGGGAGAAATACATGGTATAACCTTATCTTAAAAAACATACATAGTAATAACAGATTGAATTTTGCCTAACAATTGCACTTACATCTTCTAGACATAATAAGCCATGTCAAGATGGGGCTTTTCTGCTCATTTGCTCATGATGAGTGGTTACCACATGTTGCTTTCCTATTGTACCATGTCCAAGCTCATGAGTGCTGTAAGTGTCAAAGTTATGTTACAAGCCATGTGTTTGAGTTCTGTTACAGTGGAAATGTTGTTAGAGCCTTGTTAAGTGTGGTATGTCATGAGCTACAGTGCTAGAGAGCATTTAGGAGGTGTGTCCAGTCGGTCAAATCAATGTGAAAAGTGCAACATGGATTAAACACAACTTTTTCTCTTCCAGTTTAAGTAAATGCCCAGGGTCTCCTAGTTAACCCATTTGACTGAAGGATAATGCTTCCAGGTCAAGTCACTCTGCAGACAACTGCCTTCCTTGTTCCTGTCTAGCGCTAACATATAAGGCTATAATAAATGATTCCATTATTATTCCTATGTGAAAGAGGAGGATTTATTTACTTGGCATTTATCAATGCAGCAGGATAAAGAATAGCCTATCTAAGAACAGCAGGAGGTCCCAGAATGCATTTGCTCAGTTCAGTTTTTTGAAACCATAATCTATGACATCTCATGGTTTGGATCATTGGCAATACCTGATGAAAGCTTAATCCAGAATTTGTAAGACTATATTATGTGTCACAGGCAGAAATGGAAGATAGGTATGAGCATGTAGAATACAGATTTACTTCTTTTATGCTTCATCATTGTAACAAAACAAGTCCACCAAAAATATTCAGCCCATTCAGTAACAGGACAACACTTGCACGCAAAAGCATGCCATCACTGAATATTGTGTTAGAGAAGTTCCTTTAATTGAAAAATGTATTTATATAGCCTGACCTATGAGATAATCCAACCAAGCCTACTGTAAAATATTTAGTTCACTGTAACTATTCCAGTCTAATCATGTTATTCTGGAATATTTATTCCATGTGGATACTCTGTTATTCTGGAATTAAGACCACTCTTTCTGAGCAGAGTACTTATTCTGGAATTAACTCATTCTGGTGAAGATAGGAAAGGAAAAATGGTGGAGTGGTTAAGCTCCTCACTACAGGTCCAGAAGCAAAGTATTGAGCCTTGCTCTTATCCTGTGTCAAAGGCTAATCAAACTGACTCACATGTAAAGGACTGCTAGATTATTTGGCATAGAAAATAAAATATTGGAGTGTGGTCACATCACTTCACTCTGTGATCTTTGCTTCAGAAATTGACATGTCAACTACACTGGTCCGCTGGGCCATGTAAGTTCAGACATACAGAAAAATTGCTCTCTTTTAGATCTTACTGTCCATGCATGGAGTTATTTGGAGTAAATGTAGTCCAACAGTTGTTTAGTAGTAGCTGTTCTGATTCGTTAATACAAACCCAGTAGGCACACAAAATTTAGGCTTTTCCACTGGCAGAGTGGCTTGCTAGTTGTTTGACTCCATAGTGTGTCCTTGGAAGCACTAAAGAACAAAACTCTCATCACTGATCAAATTTTCATTTTTTTAATAGATCCTGTGCAAGTTGCAACTGACACAGGAAAAGAAAATCCCTTCATTAGCCTAAGCAGAATTAGTAGGCAGTACCTTCAGTGAAAATGGAAACATCCGTAAACCTTTCAGATTAGCCAAAATACAAAGTGAATGGTGACTCCTCTTTAATTTCCCTTTCTCCTCCTCTTTGATTACCTAATGAGAGAGGGGCTTTTGCTTCTGAATAAAGGCATTATCATCACAGTTCTACATTCATCTGCATAGTACTGTGGGTGAGCAATTGGCTGACGGGTCAGGCTCAAAGAGTTACAGTAAATGGAGATAATACCTGGCTGGTGGCCACTCATTAGAGGTGTTCCCCTGGGATCAGTTGTAGGACCAGTTCTTTTCAATGTTTTATCAATGACCTGGACACAGGCATTGAGTACATATGAAGTAAGTTTGCCAATAATACCAAGACCTTCCAAGAGATCTTGACAGGTTAGAGCACTGGGCAGTCAGCAACCATATGAAATTTAACAAGAACAAATGCCAGATTCCACACCTGGAACAATGTAATCCTGGATGTATGTACAGACTGGGGGAAAGAGGCTGGAGTGTTCCCTGTAGAAAGTGATATGGGGGTTCTGGTTGATGACAAGCTCAATGTGAATCAATAAGATGCCCTGGCAGTCAAAAAAGCCAATTCTGTCCTAGGGTGCATTAAGCACAGTACAGCTGTTTGAAATTGTTTGTCCCAGGACTGCTGTGTCCTCAAGTACTGTGTGCAGGTTGGGGCTCCACAGTATAAGAAGGATATAAAAATGTTGGAATGTGTCCACAGGGTGAAATGACTAGAAGGCATGACTTATGAGGAGTGGCTGAGAATACTTGGTTTGTTCAGCTTAGAAAATAGGAGACTCAGGGGTGACCTCATCTCTTTCTACAACACCCTCATGAAGTCAAGGAGGGAGGTGTTGATCTCTTCTTTCTGATGTCCAGTGATAGGATATGAAGGAGTGGCTTAAAGTGGCATCAGGAGAAGGAAGTTCCAATCAGATATTAGAAAAAAATTCCTCACTGAGAGGGTGGTCAAGTATTGGAAAAGGCTCCCCAGGGAAGTGGGGTATTTTCAGGTGGGAGTTAAAGATCACAGGAGGTATATGTGCGTGTGTGTGTGTGTGTGTGTGTGTCTATATATGTATGGAATTTGGCCTCTGAGTAAAACAGGTTTAAGCTTGTGGTACTTAACACAAGACTTTCTTCTGACTACATGACAACTTGCACACTTACCTGCATTGCAAGTGCAGAAGCAGAATTGCTTTCAAAAGGAACTTTTTAATACCTCTAGTACTTGAATAAAGGGCTACCTATATCCATAAGCAGCTGAAATTGTTCACATATCCAAATAAATGTTGTCTACTTCAAGAGTAACTGTGTGAATGCAACTTAAATAGCAGCACCACCCTGTGCATCAGTAATTAAAAGCCCTATAAACTTGTCATACAGGGGACAAAATGCAGCACATGCCTGATGCTGGCAAGTACTGTCTGCTTTTGCATTTTGTGCAAGCTGTTGGTGATCTTGGCTCTGCTGGCTCATGCACACTAGGTCTCTTGGCTCAGTACCTGTCAGAGTGGCTGTTTTTCTTCTTAAGGATCAAACAGCAAAAGCAGGAAGTGCAGGGGATAAGTAAGGGTGGTAGTAGTAGCGAGGAAATCTTCTGAAGGGAATTCTGAAGGCCAGCTACACATGTGACATGTGTTAAGACTCTAGCAGGAGAGTTGTTGTAGCTGTTGTTGCAGGCCAAGATGTGCAGCGGGGGCTGGAAAATGTCCTCGATCAAACCAACTAATCTGACTGCGAGACCCCAGCAGCCAACATTTTAGGCCTTCAGAGTTCAAAAGTCAAGAATGAGAGAGAATCTGGGAGGCTGAAAATTCTTCACTGTCCCCTCTCTCATTCTAATGATTGCTAAAAAGGAAACAAGGACAGACTGCTAAATGAAGGCCACGGGCTGCGAGCTAAAAAACCACCAATGACTTATCCCCTGATGCAAAACCAATGAAGTTACTACGAGTTTCAAGAAAAATAATTCACTGAATGTTTTTTACACATCAGGAACACATTTGTGCTTAGTTGTATAAATCTTGTTGCAATAGAATATTACAGAATCATAGTATCAGAATGGTTTGAATTGGAAGGGACCTTAAAGATCATCTAGTTTCAACCCTCCTGCCATTGGCAGGGACACCTTCCACCAGACCAGATTGCTCAAAGCCCCACCCAATCTAGTCTTGAACCCATCCAGCGTTGGAGCACATCATGACTGAGTTGCCTCAGACCATGTGCAATACCTTGCACTTGACCTTGTTGCACTTCATGATGTTGACACGGGCCCACCTCTCAAGCCTGTCAGGGTCCCCCTGGATGACATCCCTTTCCTCCTCTCTACCAACCACACCACACATCTTGGTGTGATCTGCAAACTTGCTGAGGGTGAACTCAATTCCACTGTCCATGTCACCAATAAGATGTTAAACAGCACTGGTCTCAGTACTGATCCATGACAAACACCAGACACCACTGGTCTCCGCTTGGACACTGAGCCGTTGACCATAACTCTTCAATTATGAGTGTCCAGCCAGTTCTTTATATACTAAGTAGACCATCCATGAGCTTCATATCTTTTCAATTTATAGGCCAGGATGTTGTGCAGGACAGTATCAAATTCTTTTCACAAGTCCAGGTAAATGACATTATTTGCTCTTCCTTTATCCACTGATGCTGTAACTCCATCATAAAAGGCCACCAAATTCGTCAGGCATGATTTGCCCTTGGTGCAGCCATGTTGGTTGCCACCTATCACCTCTTCATTTTCCTTTTGCCTTATCAGAGCCTTCAGGAGGGTCTGCTCCATGATCTTGCTAGGTACAGTGGTGAGACTGACTGTAGTTGCCTAGATCTTCCTTTTTTTCCCCTTTGAGGATGGGGGTTATGTTTTCCCTTTTCCAGCCAGTGGGAGCTTCACGAGACTGCCATAACTTTTCAAATATGATGGAAAGCGGCATAACAACTTCATCTGCCAGATCCCTCAGAACTCACAGATGCATCACATCAGGTCCCCATGGATTTGTACACCTTCAGGTTCTTTAGATGGTCTAAAACCTGGTCTTCACTTACAGTGAGCAGTTTTTCCTTCTCCCAGTCCCTGTCTTTGCCTTCTGTAATTCGGGCAGAGTGGTGAGAGCACTTTCTGGTGAAGACTGAGGCAAAGAAGTCATTGAGAACCTCAGCCTTCTCCATATCCTTCATGGCCAGGTCTCATTTTTCCATCTGGAAAGGGCCTACATCTTCCCTAGCCTTTCTTTTATTACTGACGTACATGTAGAAGCTTTTCTTGTTACCCTTAATGTCCTTGGCCAGGTTTAATTCTATCTGGGCTTTAGATTTTCCAGCCTGGTCCCTGGCTGTCCTGACAACTCCTTTGTATTCCTTCCAGGCTGCCTGTCCTTGCTTCCACTCTCTGCAGGCTTCCTTTTTGCATCTAAGCTTGTCCAGGAGCTCCTTGTTCATCTATGCAGGCCTTCTAGCATTCTTGCCTGCCTTCTCCTTTTTTGGGGCACATTGTTCCTGGGCTTAGAGAAAGTGGCCCTTGAATATTGACCAGCCTTCTTGGACTCCTCTCCCCTCCAGGAATTTATCCCATGGCACCCTACCAAGCAGATCCCTGAAGAAGTCAAGGTCTGCTCTTCTGAAGTCCAGGGTAGTGACCTTATTGTTCACCCTCCTTGTTGCCCTAAGGATCTTAAATACCACTATTTCATGGTAACCACAGCCAAGGTTGCCCTTGAAATTCACTTTACCCACAAGTCATTCCTTGTTGGTGAGAATAAGATCCAGCATAGCACCTTTACTCGTTTGTTCCTCTACCACCTGAGAAAGAAATGGTCATCAATGTTTTCCAGGAAGCCCCTGGATTGCTGGTACCATGTTGTGCCACCCTTCCAATAGATATCAGGATGGTTGAAATCCCCCATGAGAAGCAGGGCTTTTGAACGTGAAGCACCTCCTATCTTTCTACAAAGGGCCTCATTCACTTGGTCTTCCAGGTCAGGTGGCCCATGGCAGACTCCCACTATGATACCACCTTGCCCTGCCTTCCCTTTAACCCTGACCCATAAGCTCTCGATCATCTCCTCATCCATACCCAGGCAAAGCTCCGTGGAGTCCAGCTGATCATTGACGTAAGGTGCAACACCCCCTCCTCTTCTCTCCTGCCTGTCTTTCCTAAAAAGCTTATATACATCTATTCCCATGCTCCAGCCATGGGCTCCATCCCACCATGTCTCAGCGGTGCCAATAACACCATAGCCCTGTAGATGTACACACATCTGTAATGCCTCTTGTCTGCTCCCTGTGCTCTGGGCATTTGCATAGTGGTGTTTAAGCTGAGCCTCCACTGAAGCTGACCTGCTGGCTGAAATTCCATTATCTTTTACTTTTGGTGTTTTCCTGCTAGGCCATGATCCTTCTCCAGGACCATTGCACTTTGACTGCACAGTGGCTTCCACCCCTCCTGCTTGTTGCCCATGCTGCATGCATTGGTGTAGGTAAAGTTCAGTTGGGCTATTGATCCCATCACCTTTCTGCGACCATACTTTGCATCAGACTATTGCAACAGCAGGCACCCTCTCATATTTACTGTCTTTTCACCTATGAATTTTCCCTCATCAGATAGACTAACAGAATATATAAACAGTAAAGTTGATAAAACGCTGATGGCTTTTAGATAGATTTGCATGCTTACAGAGAACAGCTGAGAACTTTAAGCTATTACCATCTGCCAAAGTTACTTTGTCTGTGTAGTTTCTTAAATAGTGAGATAAAACACTTAAGATCTCTAGATCTCGTTTTCACTTGTCTGCCTGCATCCACAAGTACAAGGGATATCCTGTCTCATGAATATAAAGGTGTGTTTTTAAGCCTGCAATTATTGAATTTGATGCAGATATGTGAATGAAAACAAGAAGACACTGAAAAAACAAACTTTCAAGATAGACTATGAGCATTCAAAAAGAACTTCCCTTGCACACTGTAGAACTGAAACATCACAAAGAATTTTAAATGAAAACTGGTAGTCTTTACTCCCTTGGAAGAGCTTTCAGCTCTTATGCTTCATTATTTCCTTCTTTCTCCTTCTCCCTTGTAAAAATGTGGAAGCATATAAGAGCCTGAAAAGTCAATCCTCATTTATTTACAATCATATTATCATCTGTTACAGAACTTAAGTTCTATAACTAGGTCTATAAGATTTATGAATTCAAAGAGCAATTATTACTAGAAAAGTCAAAAGCTTTTCATTAAATGTAAGAGGTTTTAACATTAGCTTTAAAGGTAAGGGGTTAAAAAATTAAACCATTTAGATTTGTAGCATCTCTGAAAGTAGAATTACTCTAGAAATGTTATGAATTTAAGAATCCTAGCACTAGCCATGCATTCATAAAATCCTGATCAATCTTGTTTCAGGCTGACATGAAAGTCTCCTAGCAGAAATAAATTCAGAATAAATCCTGGAGAGATCGGATTTTCTCTCGCAGAATGAGTTTTAAAAAAAAAAAAAAAAAAGTTCTTAAATTAAAGCAAGTACCCAAATCCCATTGGCTTGAACGTCATTTAAGCAGAAACACAAATGTGAAAGCACAAATTGCAATACTACTAAACAGGAGTGTTCCTTGAATAAGAGTGCTTTCCAAAACAGAGATCTCACACTGCAAGAAATTTGTTGGAGCACAAAAATATCCCATTTAGAAGCAGAAAGACGTGGTTGCATGAAAACATGAAGTGCCTAAATGCAATTTTGCTTTTCCCTAACCATGAAATCAAAAACAAGGTATTTATGATGTCTACCCTTCCCATCAAACAAAATTTCCTGCTTCCCTGATCTTCATTCAAGAATTCTATAGCACATAGATTGCACTCTAATGTGAAGGTATTTGCACAACAGAGCTTCACAAAGAGCACTCACTCTTCACTCACACATCATTCCTGAGGCAGATTTTCCACTGATGGGTAGGGCATGTTATGTTCTCACAAAACTGAAGAACTGCAAAATTCCAAAAAGTGATACAATAATATTATAGGTGATTAGGAGTTTTAACCCTAGACAAGGTTGGAAATAAGAAACTTTTATTTTGCAAGGTTGTTGACATTTTCTTTATTTCCAGGAACAAGCCTGAGTTATCTTCTGTGCCAGAAAATGTAAACTTCGATTACAGTATTATGTGTCTCTTAATATTAGTCTAAAAGCTTGTTTAACATGACTATAAATTTCATTACATCTCAGTGCTCTAATTTGTAAATTGGGCAAATACATTGGCTCATACTCTTTGAGGAACCCATGCATCATGTAGTCAACAGTATACCTGTCAGCTACTGAGCAACCAAAACAGTTAATAAATAAAACCATAGTTGTGATCAGAGAGAGACTAAGAGAAAAAAAAAAAAATATATATATATAGTTACCTGGCAGCAATCAAATAATCCAATCCACCTGGAGTCCTAGGAAGAGCAGATCCAATACATGCATACCAAGCCCCAACAGCTGGTGAAATCTGGTAGTTCTCAAGTTTTGACTGCTACTTCTAAGAAGTTTCAGTTTTCTTTGCAAAAAAAAAAACCAAAAAATAAAATTGCTCAAATTCAGGCCAAACTCCTTACCATATTGTGGGGAAAATTAAAGCAAAGAAATGTACAACTGTTACACTTTGTGAAGTGCTTATAGCCAAGATCCTGGAAAAGAATAGCTTCAAACCTAGCAGAACTTTAGGATCCCAAATATAGCCACTCAGACCCAAATCATGTTCCTGGCCATCATTGCTATAACAGACTAAACCAAAACCCCATTTAGACTTTCTGTCTTAATTCTGGTTCTGAATATTGTAGCTTTAGTCTATCATTACTGAAATGTAGCTGCAAATGTTTGTGCCAAATCCCTGCTGCCTTCCTTCTCCCTGTTTTCTGTTTAATAAATCACCATAACATTTTACTTACCATACATAAAATTTGTCTACATGTAAGAAATGTCTTAGTTTTTCACTTCTTTAAATCATAAAGGATGGAAAAACCTCAGCTGGAATTTTACATCTATTTACTTAAAGAAAAAACTACTATATTTTAGGTCCAAGTCATTCTCTGTTGAAACAAAGAATCCATTTTCAGAAACAACCATGACATCTTTGAAAAGTTCAACAAGTATGGGTAAGACATTTTTTGTTATTTACATCGTATTTTTTATGAGTTAGTCTATTTTTGTTGAATCAGATAGTAAATAAATCTTCCAAACCGTTACTTATTTTAGGAACTAAGAATTCTTCTTTTATGAAAACCAAGTTTTCTTCTGAGGAAATCCAGGTAGTGTAAATCCAGGCTCTGTTTAGTCTTTCTGAAATCCCTCTCTGCTTCTTACAGTTAGCTTTCAAGCGATTCTCCTGGAAACACTGAATGTGACTTGAGTTAAGCTAGCTGATTTAGTGCTGACATAACCAAGAAACTGGGCCACTGGCTTCTCATGCAGGTGAACTCTGTGGGCAGTTGGCTGTTAAGGGTGGACAATATACAACAATAAAAGGAGAGGCAGGAGCTTCTTATACTGCTCCAGCTAGACCTGAAAGCACATCCCTTCATCCCCTTGATGTATTCAATGGATATTTTTTCTGGTTCTTAAGCAGATAGAAAAGAATTTGCTGGATCCAAGCCTTAAAGGCTCAACATGTGTTCCCTATCTGCTTTCACAGAGTCTCAAAATAATATAATATTCCAGTTTCCCTGCTAACCCTTTTGTAGCTAAAACTGATAATCATTCCAGGTTGCCTTGATGGGTTTTCTAGTCCCTTAAGCTTCAGTTTAGTAACATTTTGGCTGATCAATTGGATACAAACCCCTTTATTTTCTGTTTAAATTCCCATTCCAATAAATAAGGCTTTTAGGCTTAAGTCTACATAACTCTCTTTTGAAAATCTGAGCCAAAGAGTCAAGAATCTAAAAAAAAAACCTCTCAAAACACATTTTCTGCTTTATGGATGTTTTCAATGTGGTGATCTCGAAAGAACATATTGGGGTTAGAACCTAAGAGATGGCAGCAGATGTTGCAATATCCATAAAAGAGCTTTCTTATAAAACAAAATAACCTTTTTTAAACTTAAAGCCCTAAAGACTTTACTTAACTATTAATTTTCATTTAAAAGTCTTAGCAGTGAGACATTAGGGCACTTCAGCTATACCTCTACCTAATTTCCTATTCTGTACCAATTATTTTAAGCTGCCAGAGATCACTTCATATAATGTAGCCTAATCAATAAATCATGAACCAGTTTTAGTTATTCTGTATGTTAAGTAATATTTCTGTGTTTTGGTATCCAGGCTGTCACCCTGCGTTTGCGTATTTGTATTGTACCTTTTCACTCTGAGGCAGATTTAGGAGTTGTTATCCTAGATTCATAGTAATTCCAAGAAAATCCAGTTCCATCTGTTTCTGCCAACATATGGAAACTAAATGAGAGTATCAACAGAAAACGACACTTGCTCAATATCAACTGCACGCCAGCTATTGTGTTTGTTGTAGAAACTTGTGGTCAAGCGGGCTGAGAGAAGTCAGTAAGCTGCTTGTCTGGTAAGAAATACGGGTGCAGATCTTGTTCATGCCAGTCTGTCAGTTTTCAGTTGCTAGATTTCAGCTTAATAGAGCTATTTCCATCACTTACAGATGATGTGTTGCTGAATGAGGTTCAATTCACCCTGCGCTGTTTAATATGAAGATTTTCAGTGGATCAAAAGACAGATGAGGTTTTGTTGGAAAAATGAGTATCAAATCTGGAGAAGGATAAAGAATATGCAGAACGACTTCAGAACTGGGAGAGGAATAAGCTGGTTTATCCATTGCTAGATAACAACTCCTAAATACTTTTCGTTCCTAATCGAGTCATCACATACCTTTGAGAAGTTACAATAGTTACACTGTATTACCAGTATCCAGTTTTGCAACAGGTTGGAAAAATGTAAACTATATTTAAAATACACATGAGAAGAAAGAAGTGAGCTGTCTTTCAAGTGCCCTAGAAGTTCAAACGTGCCTCAGTATGGATCAATTCTGAACAAAAAAATTCTCCACCAAAAATGGGTCCACCCAGGGATTAGCCCATTTCAGGTGCTGCCTGCTGTGTGATCCCCATTAAATAACTTTGAAGTCGGCTGGAGTTTGCTTTGCAGAAATGTTAGAAATGTTTTGGGTTTTCTTTTTTCTTTGCACAAGCTATTTTAAAGCTTTTAAGACTAAGGACTTTGGAATAGGAAGAGCCTGCTCAGGAAAAACTGCAACACGGAAGGATGTGGACAGACAATCTCAAGCAACCAAGTAAGGACAGGTTAAGCAGTTGTTTCTCTTTCAAGTGGGGTCTACCATTTCTCTGACGAGATATGGGCTGACCATGCATGCACACACTCCTAATCTATTTTAAAAAAACATGTAAAATGAGTTCCCTCAGACCAGCAGAAACATGCAAGGAACTATGGATCCCTTTCAAGTACTTAATTCAGTTTCTCTTGAGTCCACGTTTCTTCCCTGCCTTTGCATGAGTACTGAGAGGGGTTTTTTTCCCAGCTTAGACAACTGGAAGACCACATGGAGAATGCACTATCAAGGAAAATCTACAACAGACTTACTTATTCATGTCTGTTTTTCTAAGTCACTTATTAAAGGAAAAATCATGATAGGTCATGATACTGTGAGAAACACATCCTTATAAAGACATCCTTTCCTTTCTCTTCCTGTAGATCCACTTACTATCTCCCATTAGATAAGCAAGAGCTGTTAAATTTGTATAACCTGCACCTCTGAATGGGCAGAGCAGGGGTCATTTTGCAGCATACCAGTGGGTGACTTTGAGGCAGTGTTGCAGCAGGAGGTCTGTTGAACTTTGCCTAACATGGCTCTGCCAGCTCCGTGTCGGTGGAGCTTCTGCACGCCTCTGCCTTGCAGTGCTGTCCATGCAGCCAGCAACCTGAAGGCAGGGTGCTCCCTGAGCTTTTTCTGTTTTCCTCCCCCACCTTCTTCCTTGCTCTCCTAATTGTGATAAAAAGCCTGTGGCTTTAAGAACACTTAACTGTAATACAATTTTCATAGCTCAAGTTACATGCTAAGTAAGTGTTTTATATACCCTGTTTGTGAAAGACCAGACAAGCTCTTTGTAGGAAGGTAAATAATACTTAAAGCCCTGATCATAATCATCATCCATCTCTGCTCTGTGATTTAATATAATACCGATTATCAAGTGTTTTATTTTTAACAATTCATGTTGTGTTTGGCTGCCAGAAGTGTGTATTCATTGCTAGGGACTCAGGAATTAGGCAAACCTAGCATACTGGATTGCATATCACAGCATAAAGCTGCTTTTAAGATGTTACCGCCTTCTCAAAGAGGGAGAAAAATAAGCTTTAAATTCAAGGAAAACTCAGTATCACATCATCTGGGTTTCATCTCCTCCTGGGTTCTCACCCTATTTTTCTTCTCTACATGGGGGTACTGGAAAGGAACAACCTTAAAGAATCTATTTCTTGGAAGTCTGTTTGATTATTTTAAGTTCAAGATTTTACCATTGTACAAGTTTCAGGCCTTTTCACTATCTCTCCACAAGTGTTAGATGCTTCCCGAAGACAAAAGAGGCATTTTCCTGCCCCAGTGAACTTGCAGATGATAAATATAAACAATAACAACAACAAAATATAATAAACCTCTGGAAGGGAGGAAGGAATGCATCCCAGGAGTGAAGTGAGAAGATAGTAATGAATTCCGAGTCTTGTAGCTGGTCTGAGGTTTTTCTCTGTCCTTCTTATTGTATTTAAAAGGGACAAACTACATCCTTATCTTCCTACCTTCCCCACAAAAGTCAACCTTCCTCCCTCCTTCTTGCCTCATATCAGTGTCAAAGCTTCACACTTCTCACATCCAGCTCCTTTCCCCTTCCTCCCAGGGCTTTCTGCTCCTTCCTTTTTTTACCGTATGAATGAAGCAGTTAAAGAAGTTGTTGATAGATGAGCAGCAAACACGGGCACACACGAAAGGCTGAAATGGAAAGCTTTGCTCTCATTTCTGCTTGGTGCATCTCACATTTCAGCCCGGAGCTTCCATTAGCCGCAGCGGAGCCGCACCAGCGCAGCACCTGTCCCGCCCTGCGCCTGCAGCCGGCACCAGCGCGCCTGACACCTGTGCCAAATAGCACAGGGGGCTCCGCGACCTGTGCCTTTCCCAGTCCCTGGCCAAGGGACATTGCTTCTGCTCTGCCGTACCCTTTGTGCTGTCAAATATATGTCAAATAGGACTGGACACGCAGGGAGCTCCCCAAAAGTTTTTTTGGATGTGTTTTTTCCCACCATAAAAGCAACCCATGCTAAAGCTGGGAAAAGTTGTCAGAGTACAACTGTGCAAGAGGAACAAGAGTCTGAGAAGTAAAAGCAGGAA